>NC_056748.1:373433949-373576449 GCF_019279795.1 Protopterus annectens | reverse complement strand
GTCTCCTTGGCTACCATGTCTTTTGTCTTTCGGCTTTTCCCAGTTAGGGGTTGCCAGAGCGGAACTCCAGTCCACTAATGATTGGCCGTAGATTTTTACATACCGAGTTGCCGGCCCAGATGTACAACCTTCAATAAAGATACGCCCATTCATGCATGTCTCCACACAGAAGACGCTCCAGCTGAGAATCGAACAGGACAACGTCTTACTGTGAGGCGACAATGCTACCGCAGCACCACCACCGCAGTATATTCTCAAAAGCATATTCTTCAGTTGTCAGCAAATAGACAAATAAGTTACTGAATCAGATTTTACTTGGTCCATACAGTTCAAAAATGCAACACTCAGTGCTCTAAACATGAATCAAGGACTGCAAGAAAATGATCATTCCTGAGTGAGAATCACAGCCCCATCAGACATTAAATGCAGCAGTTGCTGCATTGCTCCAGACAGATGGATATAATTAAATGCCCAATGAACTATGGCAGTACAGTATGGCCGAGTCAGTTATCTAACGATACAGAAGAGTTACATATGGCAACTAGCTAGGAAATGAAGTAGATCTCCAGCTACTCTACAAAGGAAATCAGGAAATGATGCAGCAAGACTCAGTACTGGAGATAATAATAAACCACCAAATCCTCACAGTTCCATAAACTGATGAACAGCAATGCTGAGATGGTAGATGGAAGTTGTCTATGACACAGAGTATCCATTACCACAAGACCCCAGTGTCCATCTCCAATGGCATGGCAATCCATCGAGGTTGTCATGTCAGCTACATATTGTGTTCCTTTTTTAAACAACTTTTATTAAATTATCACTTAAGATATAAACAAACACACATTACCAGGAAAGAAAACAAGACATTTTAACATCTTTCCATTTAAATACAATATTCAGCACATACATTTTCCTTGCTACTATCATCAGTCCAACATTACAAAAAATGTTGATTTCCTACCTTCCCTTACACCTCAGTCCTCCTGAACATTATTATGCATGTATTGTTCCCACAGTTTCCATTTACTTATATGTAATTTGCTCCTTCCCTCTACTAAAGATCCCTCTTCAAGTTCTTTTATCTATTTTATAATATTCAGTACCTCAAAAACAGTTGATGTAGACTTTAATATCTAAAGCACCACACTGTAGAACAAACCAAACCTCACACCACAAGTTCCAGGCCAGATGAATTCACTCAGTTAAAGTACACAGACTGATTTATTAAAATAAAAAAAAACTTCTGCAGTAAAAGTGAACAGCAAACCTTCAAACTCTTATACCATTAAGAGCAAATAACACTTCTCTGGTGCCTCGGCTTTCAGAAAAGCCTTTTCAGAGTACATCTTTCTGCTGGTAAGCATACACTTAAATACATGCATTTGATCAATTAAATAATCATCCAATTAAAAATTCACTAAAAAAGCCAACTAAAAAGGTTAACGTTTAATATTCTTTTTAACCTTCTTGACCCGTGGTAGTGGTGATGCGGTAACGTTGTCGCCTCACAGCAAGAGGTCCCATTCGATTCTCAGCTAGAGCATTTTCTGTGTGGAGGCATGCGTGAATGGGCGTGCCTTCATTGAAGGTTATGCGTCAAGGCTGGTAACTCGGCACGTAAAAATCCACTACCAAACATTAGCGGACCGGAGTTCCGCTGTGGCGACCCCTAACCGGGATAAGCCGAAAGACACAACAACAACATTCTTTTTAACCTTCTTATATTAAATGCCTCCAAAAGAATTCCCTATTCAAACATCTTGGAAATATTGTATCATATTTTAAAATAAATATTGCTTCCTTCCTTCTTAAATGTACCTTAATTTTTTCATCAGTACTAAACCTAGTATTTACTTGTTCTAAAACAGTTGCCTGTAACCCCTGTGGGTCTCCATTATGGTGTTCCTTAAAGTGCATAGCTACAGGCCTCTGAAATCTTTGCTTCTTGATGTCCCTTATGTGCTCTTTTAATCTTGCAACAAAACTTCTCTTGCTCTCCCTCTCCCCAATATAAAATAACCCACAAGGACATTTTAAACTATACAAGGATTACGAACCAAGTGCTGAACGAAAGTTTGTTTTATTCTTAAGCTTCACCAGAACAGCGTTAAAAACACAGAGCACATCCAATATATTGTATATCAAGCGCTTTCACCCGGGCACTCCCAGGCTTTCTCAAGACATTTGTTACATAGTTTGGTGGGTTCCTTTATACTGCCCTTACCAAACCCTAATTTTTAATTAACATTCAATTATTCTATTATTGAATTTATGATTAAAGAGGTAGATTCACTTGTAACATTGTCATAGCTTGATGGTGTTATATTTTACAACAAAATTAAAATACACAACTCCTTACTCTACTCTACCCAAAATACAAAACAATGTCTGTTAGAAATGTATGAAACCTGTAAATAACTTAAAATAATATAGACATTTGAAAATGCATTTTAAAAATCTCTTAAAACTAGTCAACCTACTAACAACTACCAATAATTGTTACATCCCTATACAAATTCTGCAGTATTCCTAACCTGGCAACTGCAGCTATACTAAAAAACTAAAACATTGTGATAGGTACACAGTAACTTTTATCCTCCTACATCTCTTAAAATATTATTCAACAGTGCTTCACAAACATCCTGTACTTGTTCTTCAAAGCATTTAAGCTTTGCTCACACCTTCCTAAATGGTACCAAGTATTATACACTACTGTAATATGCCTCTCTAAAGCGTTGAGACTTCTTATACCTAGTTTTAAACACTGTCAGGAGTTGTGAACCACATAACCTAGCACTTAACACTTGTAAACTGTTGTGGTGTTACTTATTCTACCTTTATATTACAATTTTGCTCTTCTGATTTAAAAAATCTAAAAATCTAAAAATCAGAAGAGCAAAATTGTAATATAAAGGTAGAATAAGTAACACCACAACAGTTTACAAGTGTTAAGTGCTAGGTTATGTGGTTTACAACTCCTGACAGTGTTTAAAACTAGGTATAAGAAGTCTCAACGCTTTAGAGAGGCATATTACAGTAGTGTATAATACTTGGTACCATTTAGGAAGGTGTGAGCAAAGCTTAAATGCTTTGAAGAACAAGTACAGGATGTTTGTGAAGCACTGTTGAATAATATTTTAAGAGATGTAGGAGGATATAAGTTACTGTGTACCTATCACAATGTTTTAGTTTTTTAGTATAGCTGCAGTTGCCAGGTTAGGAATACTGCAGAATTTGTATAGGGATGTAACAATTATTGGTAGTTGTTGGTAGGTTGACTAGTTTTAAGAGATTTTTAAAATGCATTTTCAAATGTCTATATTATTTTAAGTTATTTACAGGTTTCATACATTTCTAACAGACATTGTTTTGTATTTTGGGTAGAGTAGAGTAAGGAGTTGTGTATTTTAATTTTGTTGTAAAATATAACACCATCAAGCTATGACAATGTTACAAGTGAATCTACCTCTTTAATCATAAATTCAATAATAGAATAATTGAATGTTAATTAAAATTAGGGTTTGGTAAGGGCAGTATAAAGGAACCCACCAAACTATGTAACAAATGTCTTGAGAAAGCCTGGGAGTGCCCGGGTGAAAGCGCTTGATATACAATATATTGGATGTGCTCTGTGTTTTTAACGCTGTTCTGGTGAAGCTTAAGAATAAAACAAACTTTCGTTCAGCACTTGGTTCGTAATCCTTGTATCCTGATTTCTTTGGACTACCAGTTGGTGTTTTTACAAGGTGCTTTGTTTTTTGACATTTTAAACTATAACCTTTTCACTATTGCAAGTGAAGCTGCCTCTACTATCAAATGTTTTTCCATTAATGCCGAGGCACCAGAGAAGTGTCATTTGCTGTTAATGGTATAAGAGTTTGAAGTTTTGCAATTAACTTTTACTGCAGAAGTTTTTTTTATTCTAATAAATCAGTCTGTGTACTAAACTGAGTGAATTCATCTGGCCTGGAACTTGTGGTGTGAGGTAGACTTTAATATTTATTTTCTAGGAATTGCTTTTTTGGAAGCCAACAGGATTAAACTTAAGGCCTTACTGTGTCTAGACAATTCAGATCCTGTATCCCAGCTCAGAAGATGAATTTCCTTACTTACAGCCATTTGCTCACTCAATATGTTTGATAGAGTACTCTGTAGGGAATTTTTAAAATCTGCCAGCTCATTACACTCCCAAAACCTATGTTCCCAGTTACCTGTTTCTTCTCCATCATACTGCCAGCATTTGCTATTTCAAGCAAAGATTCTAAATCTTCTGGACATAGTTACATACTTGGGAGTCAAACATATGTCTTCCCATTTTTTTCTTGTAAATTGCTTTTCCAGTCTCTCTCCCCAAACTTTTCTAACCTCCTCTTATTGATTCTTATAGTTATCATGCAATATATTATACGCCCTACTAATTATACGTTTTTAGCATATGCATCTGTTCTAGATTCAACTAAAACCTCTACCAGAGCTTGTCCTAAAATTCCCCGTATCCCTTTCTATTTGCCTGTATTCTGAGATCAAGCCCTGGTAGGGAAAGTGATATCTAGCCTGCAATCCAAGTATATTTATAGCCTCATCCCACTTTAATACCTTTCCTGCTTGAGTTATTTGCTCCCAATATCTTGGTTCCTTTGCCAGGTTTCTCCACTAAATTCCATACCCTTCCCTATTTTCTCTATCCCTGCTTTGTAGTCATCCCTATTAGAAAAATCTCCTTTCTCCAGTCTTATATTAGCTTATTTCTTAGAATACTTTGTTACTTTATTAATATAATACTTTGCATGGTTGCTAATATTCTCCTTAAAGATCATCCAAAATCCACTCTCTCTATATTTCTTGAACTTCCCCATTGTTTCATCATCACCAGTTTCTATTTTGAATTTTAACCATCTGCTTGTGTTATATATAGAAGCCTTAACTGTGTAGCGCTAAAATATCCCTTCAAATCAGGTAATCCTAAACCACTGTATTCTATTGAAAGGATCAACTTATCCCACTTAACTCTTGCCTGCTTTCCCTCCCAGATAAATTCCTTCAATTCTTAATTATTGTCCACAACTTCTCCTCGGGTTGATAAAAGTATGTCTGACCTGTATACGGGTCTATATTATGCCACCGAAAAACCTTGACTGCGAACACCACTTTGTCAACACGTATTCAGTGAAATTCACTTCCATGATTCGCTGAATACTTAAAGGGCAAACAAATACTTTCCCCGTAACCCAAAAGAACTAAATCTAGCTAAACCAACCCCCCCAACTAAATATACCAACTCTCGAGAGCGCACTACAGTGGAGAAAAGGGCAAAATTGTTTGGTTGGCCAACCACGTGTTTGCCCTTGAAGTATTCAACAAATTGTGGAAGTGAATTATGCTGAATACGTGCCGATGGAGCAATATAGATCCCCTGTATAGGTTCATAGGTGTGTATTAGGCTAATGGTCCTGGAGCCTTTACAAGCCTAGCCCATAGGATTACCCTGGGATTATGCCACCTGACATTAGTTCCCAGTGCCTCTGTCAAGTAGAGCCAGTGGATTGATCCCTGGTGTGAATTTTCTATTTCACATCCACTCCTCAAGATTTCTCTTGAAGAGGGCCAGTGAGATGCTCAGTTTGACATGTATAGGAAATCTATTCCATAGCATGGGCAGTCTATGGGTTATGAACCTGTCTCTCTCTAGCATGTTCTGTTGATTGTGGTAATGAGGTTGAAGTCTCTGAGTGTGTAGTGTGGAGGGATTGAGATTTCTTTGGATGCAGCATTTCTAACAGAGCTGGGTCAAACATGGATTTGTAAGGCAAGCAGAGATCGCCTCTAAGTAGGTGATAAGAGAGAGAGAATAGTTAGAGTTTTTTGAGTCTGTCCATATAGGACAACTGTTTAAGATCTAGGGTCATCTTTGTGAGATACTTTTGTGGCCTCTCCAGTTGTTGAAGGTGTCTAGTGAGGTACATGCCAAATGGGGCATTGTACTCGATGACTGGCCTAATGATTGAAGAGTAGAGGGAGACAATGACCTCTCTCTTCCTGGATGCAAAACTCTTAGTAATGAGATGTGCCACATAGGACTTTCTGACCACAGTGGCAATGTGGTGGTCAAAAGAGAGGACGCTGTCTCTTATAACACCTTCTGTGTTCAGTGGCTACCATTGATGTGGTAATTCATGGGAACAGAGTTTTTCCCAAAGGGGATGATGACACATTTTTTGGCATTGAGCTTAAGACCATTGTTGTGACACCAGTCAATCTCATTGAGGCCTTTCTGCATGATGTCAGCATCACTTGGGGAGTTAATAACAGCTCCCAACTTGCAATTGTCTGCAAACATTGTCAGCCAGAGTCCCTTTGTGTTGGCCTGGACTTAAGAGAAGTAGATTTCCAAACAGGAGAGGACCCAGGACCGAACCTAGTGGGACTCCACACATGCCTGGTCAACAGTCTGACTTGGAGTCAGCTACTTTCACACTGTGGGTTCTATTTGTGAGCCAGTTTGCAACCCACCTAGTGATATAGGGGCTGATGCCTAGCTTAGTGAGTTTTTCTATTATTCTTGAGTGGAGAATGGTATCAAAGGCCTTGGCCAGATCAAGGTAGGCTGTATTAACCACATTGCCTTCATCAACAGCTCTGGTGACTGACTCAAAGAAGTCGACCAGGTTAAGCAGGCATGATCTACCCTTCATAAAACCAAACTATGTGGGATCCAAAGTTTGGAAACTCTCTGTATTCTTGTTTATTAGGTCCATGATGATGCGTTCCATAGCTTTGCATGTCAGACTCATCAAGCTAATGCGGCAATTGTTCCCAGGGTTTGTAGTCACTCCATCTTTGTGGAGATGGATGACTGTAGCAGTGGGCCATTCGGAAGGGACAAAGCCTGAGGTGAGGCTGTGACTGAACAGGCAACACAGGTGTAGTGACAGTTCACTCTATAGTTCATGTAGAACACAGTCAGAGATATTGTCAGGTCCCATAGAACCTGTATTCTTGGCCTTTGACAGTGCTGTTTTAACCTGGGTGCCTGGCAATCTACTGGTATTGTGATTGGTCCTTTGGGGGGAGAGAGGGGTAAAGTTGGCACTGAATCTGTCAGCCAATATATTGGCAATATCAGTTGGAGATACCATTGTGCAGTAGCTCAGAGCAAATCTGGGTATTGCCATGGAAATTCTTTACATAACTATAGAAAGCCTTGTGGTTGTCTTTACTATCTGCTGCAATTCTGTTTTCATGTCTAGCTTTAGAGGATTTGATGGGGGACTTAACTTTGTGTTGAGGCTGATAAGAGAATTTTTCCAGTCTTGGGACTTCACCTTATTCCGCATCAGTTTCTTCCTTCTGTTGTATAGTTTGTTTATGGCAAGGCACCACCAGATTGGCTTCCTTTTTTTGGAGGAGAGTGTCTTAGTTCTTTTGGGTATGGCGAGATCCATGCATTTGTGTATGCATTTGTACAGTGCACTGGTGTATGATATGGCGGTCATGCACCTATTATCCATTTGCATGGGTGCCGTGAGGTTAGCCATCTCTGTTTTTAGGAGCCCAAAGTTAGCTTTTGAGAAGTTTTTTATGGTAGTTACCTTTGCGAGCGGGGTGGGATGGGGATTTCCAAGGTGATTAGTTTGTGGTCGGATCTAACCAGGGAGTAGTTGACTATTGGTGTAGAGCAATGGTCACCCATGTTAGTAATGACCAGGTCAAGGATGTTGCTACCTCTAGTTGGGGGTAAGGACAAAGCTGGTCCAGGTCATTGGAATTAATGAATTCCAGGAAACATTGGGCAAGTGTATTTGTACATGAGCAGTTTTCCCAGTTAATGGAGGGGTAGAAGTCGTCTCCTAGTATGAGAGTGTTAGGTTGGACCCTAATGTTTTCCAGGGTGCTTAGGAACATGGAGTGTGAGTCTTAGGACATGGTTGGGGACCTATACCAGGCTACGACCTGAATTGCTGTCTTACTCACTATTAGCTGCACCTGAAGTATCTCTGATGTGTTATGTTGGGCTACCAGTCTGGAGGTGTGCACATCCTTTATGAATATGGAAACACCATTGCCTTTGGAGCTTTGGTCCAAGTTCTGGGGCCGAAAGGTGTGGAATGAGTTATAGCCTGGTAGTGCAGGGGTGCTTTCTGCTGCCTTGAGCCAGGTCTCTGTTACAGCACAAATGTTGATGTTCTCCATTTTAAGGAGTGCTTCAAGTGAGTGCATTTTGAGATTTAAACTTCTACCATTGAACAGCGTGACCCTCAGATTGCATTTGTTTGTAGCTGTTACAGTGTATACAAGGCTAAAGGGACTAAAATGTTCACTGCTTGTATCTTACTATTCATGTCCATAAATAGGTTTCCTTTTTCTCAGCATTTGCATTATCTTTTGTTTAGTCTCTTCCCCATATCCTTAGCTGCCATAAAGAAGCCTTTTTAAAACCATACTCCTAAACACCTCATCTTATCATGTCCCCATAAATATGGGTATTTCAGAACCAGTTTGTGTGTGGGTACATAATTTATGGCTATAGCCTTTGTTTTATCTTCATTAATTTTATATCCTGAAAAGACATGAAACTATCTCAAAATATCCTACAACACTGTGATGTCCTTTTCTGGATTCATCAGGTACAAAATAATATAATTTACAAATAAAGCCAACTTTTCATGATTACTGTGATGTCCACTACTGCTACCAATATGTGATGGCCACCAATATGTGTCATCCCCACGCTAGGCCAGTAATCAAGGACCCTGATCGTCACCACTGACAGTGGAGAAGGACATACACTTGAAATACAAATGGATAAACTCAATATTTCCAGATGCAGACCTCTCTGCATCAAGTACAATTTCCTGTAAGAATACACAGGAAATGCATTCAGAACGGATTTGGATGTCTCTATATCTGTCTCCCTCCAGGTCCCCAATAAGACTTCTCACTGGTACAGCTGTAGGGTGAGATCCTCAGCCAAGTCCTCCAGCATCCCCTCTGTGAACCCAGTGCTTCATGTCCCTGTCCCATGTAGCTGACACAAACACTCTCTAAGATTTAGTTTTCACACATACACACACACACACACACACACACAAATACACACACGCACACACCTGGGAAAGGCTAGCACAGATTATCTGCTCTATTAGCTTTGCCCAGACTATAAGGTAGATTGACTGCCACCAGCCGGTTACTATAAGGCTCTTACAAAGGGTATCCAGTTATGCAGTGCAATATTAATACTAATACAAATGGTAATAGTTCATCAAGATGGCTAAACCTTCTAGAGTGGCCCACATAATGTCACCAAATAGAAGTACTCTCAAAGTTCCAATACTTTCTACAAGCACCAGCCACAATAAAAGTTCTAAATATATTTAATAATAATTAAAAGAATATGAAAATACTTAATATATATTTACAGTAAACCAGAGAGTTCAAATCACAGAAAATATTGAAATTAACATTGATGGACAGACTCATACAAAGAAAAACTCTCCGAACTAAGCTTCACTATACTCCTGAATGAATGTAAGAAACTTTTAATGTTCCCTAGTTAAGTTACTTAGTACTGCAAGGCACGATGCTGTTGGTGAGGGTCTTTCCATTCCAGCTTTCCAAATTAAATACTCTACACTCTGAGATTTCTCTTTGTAATATCTAAAATATAATTTCCAAGAGGGCTGGCAGAATAACCTCATATGGTCACCTGACTCTATATTCTCACAGTATTCTGCTTTGAAGCTGAGATAGGAATTTAGCACACACACCTGCAATACACATCCAAATGTTTATGGCAGTGCCTGGAGCCCCCCCTCTTTTCACTGAGCTGATGAACAAAGGCTCTGTCCCAGACCCAGCATCTCTGGTTCCATTCAGCACTGTGAGGTGACGTTTTAATGGTTTAACAGCTCATTTATATTTCCCTTATTTTTGTTAAAGTTAACCCTCGCTGCACCAGTATTCTGTATTAAAATGTATACATTTAATTCAGCTACAGTAATACATGTGCATTTCTCTTCATTTCAGTAAGGTGCACTACTGTTATATTTCAACACAAGCAAAGCTCATAAATGCATTTTCAGAACAAACATCTGTACAAAATCAGTTTATTTTTTATTTTTATTTTTTTATTTTACATTTGTTAACCAGGGATGTCTGACTGAGCTGAAAATGCCCTTTTTCAGCAGAGGCCCAGGGAGAAAAGCTCCACATAGAAAAATTACAGATACATTTAGACATGATCAGTATGCATACAAATTACAAAATACATGATTTTACAGTGGTATGCAGCACATCAACAGTTACAGTGGAGAGAACAAACAAAAAAATATTTAAAAATAAAAGTACTTTTGTGGTGTACAGCTGAAATTTGGAACATAGGTAGAATACATACATAGTACACAGGTACAGTACATACATTGTAGAGTAGCCAGTGTTTGTGAGAATAGTTTTCAATCTTAATCAAGTACTCTAGGTTTAATATGTGTACCTTATTTGCTTTCACTAGCCTGGGGAGCAATCATGGCACTGCCAACTTTGCTTGAGATGTTGCCTGATGAGGTCTTTAAAGGAGGCTTTGGATGATGTGTTTTGAATGCTAGTTGGGACAGAGTTCCATTTTTAGCCACTGAACTACTATATAGTGCATCTCCAAAGCTATTGTAGCTGTTGGTGATGTCTAGTAGTAGCTTGCTTGATTATCTAAGAGGCCTTTTGGCTGAGTGATGTTGTACTAGGTTTTTGAGGGCAGGACACTTATTGGGGAGATAACAGAATGACAGAGGCAGAGCTGATTGTAGGTTAGGAGGTTGGGAAGTTCAAGCCAGTGGAGCTGTCTCAAAGCAGTACAGTGATGAGTTTTATATGAGAAATTTGCAGCAAAGCGGGCAATTCTGTTATAGCAGGCTTCCATTTTACTTTGCTTAGTTCAGTTTTGTTGAGATTAGTCAGAATGGGAGATGCATAGAGTAGGGTGGATAGGAGTTGGGAGTGAGCAATGGCTGATCTTGTGTTGTTGGTAAGAAATGGTTTGATACAGTAGAGTGATCCCAGTTTGGCATGTACTTTTTTAATAGTTAAGTTGAGATGACTATCAAATTTTAGGTGGGAGTCTATGGTTATTCCCAATAGCTTAGCCTGTGCCACTGGAGCGATTGGAGTAGCATTTGTGAAGTAGATAGTAAATTGACTGTTTCATAGTTTCATAGTATAGTACTAGGCTATCTGCCCTGGGGCATTTGTAAGCCTAGCCATAGTGATGTGGCTTTTGCCACCCCATGAAATGGTACAAAAAATGTACAGAATAAATTTAGAATACTGTGCCTCTGTCTAGTAGTGACACAATGAATGTCCCCTTATATAATAGAATTAGTTTACTGTGCCCCTGTCTAGCAGTGACACAGATGTGACCCCTGGGGTAAACTTACGATCTCCCATCCACTCATCAAGATTTCTCTTGAAGAGAGTCAGTGAGGGCTCTGCCTAATATGAACTGGGATCTTGTTCCAAAGCATGGGAAGCCTCTGGGTTATGAATCTATCCCTCCAGCATGTCCTATTCATACTTGTGCCAAGGTTTACGTCTTTAGCTCTCGTGGTCCTGATGGATTTGGATTTTTTGAGGTGGAGCATGTCCATCAGATCCTGATTGGACATGGCCTTGTACGTCAGGCAGAGATCACCTCTGAGCAGGCGGTATGCTACTGAATAGAGCTGAAGTTTCTTTAGTCTGGCAGAATAAGACATATGTTGGAGACCCTTGATCCTCTTGGTGAGGTACTTTTGTGGTCTCTCCAGCTGTTGCAAATGCCGGGTGAGGTACATACCAAATGGGGCATTGTACTCAATCATGGGTTTGATGAGGGAGGAATATAGGGGTACAATGACATCCTTGGATCTGGATGTGAATCCCTTCATGATGAGGTGTGCAAGGTAGAATGTTTTTCTAACCACTTTGGCAACATGGGTGTCAAATGAGAGGTCGCTGTCGACTTGGGTCCCTGAGTCTCTGATTACTTTTTCTGTACTCAGTGGGTTGCTGTCTATGTGATAATTTGTGAGTACTTTGTTTTTCCCAAAGGGGATGACTATACATTTTTTGGCATTTAGTTTAAGGCCGTGACTCCGGCACCAGTTGTCCGTTTCTGTGAGGCCTTTTTGTAGGATGTGTGTCTCTGCTGGTGTATCGACTATGGCACCTAGTTTGCAGTCATCTGCGAACTTTGTCAGCCACAGCCCTCCCATGTTTGCTTTAACATCTGAGAAATAAATGCCGAACAAGAGGGGTCCCAGAACAGATCCCTGTGGGACACCACTTGTGAATGGCTTTGAGTCTGACATTGCTCCAGCGATTTTAACTTTATGGGTTCTGTCCTTTAGCCAGTTTGCAACCCATCTAGTGACATAAGGGTTTACGTTTAAGCTGGTGAGCTTATCTATGATGCCTGAGTGGGGTATTGTGTCGAAGGCCTTAGCCAAGTCCAGGTATGCTGTATGGACTGCTTTGCCCTCATCAATGGCTCTAGTGACTGTTTCAAAAAAGTCAACCAGGTTTAAAAGGCAGGATCTGCCCTTTATAAAGCCAAACTGGGTGGGGCCAAGTGTCTGTAGGTCCCCTATGTCTCTGTTTATGAGTTCCATAATGATTCTTTCCATAGCTTTGCAGACCAGGCTGGTTAAGCTTATGGGGCGGTAGTTTCCAGGGTCTGTAGAGGCACCCCCCCTTGTGGAGTGGGACCACTGTTGCTGTACGCCAGTGTTCAGGTACATATCCCGAAGTAAGGTTAAGGTTAAATAGCATTTTTATGTGTGGGTTTAGCTCCTCTTGGAGTTCATGTAACACGCAACCCGGGATACCGTCAGGTCCCATTGATGCTGTGTTTTTTGCTTTGTTTAGGGCAGTTCTCACTTGGACATCTGAGATGACAGGAAGATTACATTCAGCTGGGATAAGTATTTCTTCTTTTGGGGGTGAAGGAGGGGAGAAATTTGCACTGAACCTGTCAGCCAGAATGTTGGCAATATCTGTGGGTTCAGTGTATTTTTTGTTGTTGTGAACCAACTCTGAGCATATCTGAGGGTTTCCGCCCAGGTTTCTAACATAGCTGAAGAAGACTTTGTGGTTATCTTTAGTGTCCTTAGTGATTTTTCTCTCAAAGTTGGCCTTGGATGTTTTTATGAGAGAACGTAGTTTTCTGCTAATGTTGATCAGAGATGTCTTCCCTGCATGGGATTTTGCTCTGACGTGCAGTAGCTTCCTTCTTTTGTTATACAATTTGTTTATGGCTGAGGTCCACCAGACAGGACGCTTACCTTTGGTGGAGAGGGACTTGGATTTGTTTGGGATTGCATGATCCATGCATTCCTGGAGATGTCCATAGAAAGCATTTGTGAAGGATTCGGCATTGTGGGATGTGGTATCCACTGGCACAGTGGGCTTAAAGGATACCATCTCAGTCTTAAGAAGAGTGAAGTCTGCCTTTGAGAAGTTTTTCACTGTGGTCTTTTGTGCTGGGGGTGGAGGTGGGATATGTATATCCAGGGTGATTAGTTTGTGGTCAGATCTCACTAGTGAGGGGTATACTTCCGGTGTGGACCATTTTGTCCCCATGTTTGTGATGATCAGGTCTAGTATATTATCTCCCCTAGTGAGAGAGGTGACTAGTTGTTCCAGTGCATTTGAATTTATGAATTCCAGGAACTTTGGGCTAGGGTATTAGGGCTAGAATAATGTACCCAATCTATGTTTGGGTAGTTGAAGTCTCCCAGTATGATGGTATTTTGTGATACATTCATATCCTCCAATGTCTTCCGGAAGGCTGAGTGGGGTTCTTGAGATTGGGAGGGTGGTCTGTAACATGCTACCAGTTGTATAGCAGTTTTGCCTATGGTTAGTTGCACCTGTATGGTCTCTGATGCTTCATGTGTTGCTACTAACCTGGAGGTGTGGGTGTTCTTGATGAATATGGACACTCTCCCTCCCTTTGTGGTTCGGCCCGGGTTTTGGGGCCGAAAAGCATGATACGAGGTATAGCCTGGTAGTGCTGGGGTGCTCTCTGGAGCCTTGAACCAGGTTTCAGTTACTGCACAGACGTCAATGTTCTCCATGCTGAGGAGTGCATCAAGTGCCTGCATCTTGAGATTTAGACTTCTGGCATTGAGCAGCATTACCCTTAGTTTTTTTCCATTTTTGTTTTCTAAGGAGGTGGGTTCGTCTTTTGAGCCTTGTGTTTTTGTTAGAACTGGTTATAATCATAAGCTGATTTTTCTTTGGATTGAGGATAAGTTGGGCTTTGGTTAGGTAGTTTGATATACAAATGACATGCAGTTCTAATACATTTGTAACACAAGCATATCATTCTTTACAAAACTTCATCTGACCATAATGGCACTTGCCCATATCATCAAAATTACCATACCAATTATATCCTTGTATTCATGAGTCCCTTATTTTCTTTGCCAATGGCTCTAAACATAAAGCAAATAGCAAAGGGAAAGAGAACAACACTACCTGGTCCCCCTGTGTAAACACAGCTTATGTGAGAAGAACCCTCCCACTTTAATTCTTGCTTCTGATTCTTCATAATACTTTCAATTAACCTAATTATTGTATCGGGGAATGCAAATTTTTCCAATATCTTAGTCATAAAATCCCAGCTTACTCCATCAGATATGTTCTCCGTATCAAGACCCATCAAAGCACAGCTATTTTCTTATACTCTGCTCCTATTCTGGATCATCATTGTTCTATCAATGTCAATTGTTCGCCCCCCTCCACAAAACCACACTGATCCATATCAATTTTGGCAACATCTTTGCCATTCTTTTAACTAGTATAGATGCAACACTTTACTATCATGGTTTAAAATAGAAATGGGTCTATATGAAGCTGGAGCTGAAGGTCTTTGCCACCGTTAGGTAACACAGCTACCACAGCTTTCTTCCAAGATGGTGCTTCCCCTCCTTTTAAAATACTGTTAAACAAAATTTTCCAGAACCCTATCACTTTCTTCCCTTCTAATTTCTCAACTTTCATAGGAATACCATCTATTCCTGGAAACTTTCCTGAAGATTGATTATACATCACTGTTTTTATCTCATCACCTCTTATCTTGACTGTTAGCTGTTGAGCCTCATCGGCTTCTAACCTTGGCATAATTAAGTCTTCCATAAATATTTCCATTTGTACTCTTGATTTCCACATTTTTCTGCTTTATACAAACTTTCATAATATTTCCGGAATATCTCTAAAACCTGTTTTATGCTTTCCTACCTACCAGCTAAAAAAGAGGAATTTAAGGAACGGGTAGTGGAAATCATTTGAGAGTTATTAGGGAAGGTAGAAATATCTTCAGAAGTTATAGCTAGTGACTGGGATGAAACAAAAAGTGAGTTTGACAATGGAGTCAAAATAAAAGAGAAAACAATATGGTTGAGAAGTAACACATTCCTCAGAGGGGCTGACAAAGGTTTAAGTATTGCAGAATAAGGGGAATTTCACAGAACAAGAGGACCACCAAATGCAGAGTGCTAAAGACAAAATAATGAAGTATATGAATAATATGCATGAGTTTAGAAAGTTTCCAGTTAAGCAACAATTTTTGATAAAAACTCCAGAGTATGAAAACCTTTAGCACAAATGCCTTGAGCAACAGAACACTGAAATGGTTGTCAACAAACCTGAGGAACCTATAACCAGAAAAATAACCAGAGATCCTTTAGAACTTGTGTTCAGCTAATTGTCTACAATTTTGAATTTCTAACCACATATTTGCTTAACTCAAACTTATTAATGATATGGTCAACATGTTGTAACTTTCCATTGTCTAGTATACCAGTATAACAGTTTTTTTATGTTAAATGTAGTCATGTTGTTAAATTAAAAGTATTAATACTATTTTGAGTACAGGCAATAGCAAATACAAAAAAAAACATGCTTTACATTCAGGGTTCCTGAAAATAAAAATTTTAAAGGAGGTTATGATCGTGTTAATACAATAAGCATTAACTGTTTTTTTGTTTTCTATAAAAGTCTTTTACTAACCAATGAAATTTATTAGTAGATAGTTTAGTATGATATGATGATAAATTATTGGATTTACACCAAATACCTCCATGAATATCTTTCCATTTGGCATTATAATTGTTGTTTAACCAAGAAATTATTGACTTAACAACTGAAGATAAGGAATATAGTTCTAAATTTGGAAGACCAATGCCACCTGATGTCCAGTCTCTAATGTGGTGGTTTACAGCCAATCAAGGCTTGTTAGGAAACCATAAAAGTCTCAAAGAATTATACTCTTTTATATATTTTTTGGAAGCAGGGGAGATAATAATTGTATTCTATATATAAAATTTTAGAAAGGGTAATAATTTTAATTAAGGGGAGTCTCTCTTTCATAGTGAAAAAATATCTCATTTATTAAGAGTTTGTTTTACGGAATTGAAGTTATAATTATGGGTTGTTATATCTTGAACTTATTATAATTAAGAGTTGTTATATCTTTAATATTGTCAGACAAAATTGGCCCTAAGTAAGTGATTTTACAATCGTGTACAATGTGTTTATGTAATTTCTTATCTATTGTATTAATATTGTAATTAACAGGTAGTATTTTAGTCTTATTCTCATTAAAACCGAGTCCCAGTTTCTACCAGAATATTTCTATTGCTTGGAATACTGCAATAAGAGAAGAATTGCAAGCAGTCAATGTTAATAGGATGTCATCTGCAAATAATTGTGTTTTTGGGGATTAAATCATTATTTATTAGTATGCATTTGATGTTTTTATTTGATCTTCTATAATTTGCAAAAGGTTCCATAACTACAGCAAAAAGCAATGGGGAAAAGGGACAACTCTGTTTAGTACCTTTAGTAAGCATGATTGAGTATGAAGTGAATGATCCTGTCGTAATGTATGCAAAGGAGTTTTCATAGAGATGTTTGATTAATTGTAAGAAATAGTTTGAAAAATTATATTCCTCCAGTAGTAATAGTAAGTGCTCCTAAGCTCATAATAGCAGTTTTCAGTGGAACTTAAATACATGGCATTGTAATCCTCCCCCCTAGCCAATAGCCCTGCGTGACCACAGATCTATGATTTCTGTCTTATTTTCCTCGTCTATCACTATTGGAACCCCCCTAGCAATTAGTATACTATCTCCCATTTCTTCTACCCCCTGATAGTCTGCTGACTATCCATTCTGAATTCCTTTTTTGTGAAATACACATGCCCATTTCTTTTCAAATGTGCCTCCTGCTGCATTACTATTTGCACTTTGTGTTTCTTCATATAATTCAATAATCAATAATTATTTCATAGGTAGGTACTAGGCTATAGGCCCAAGGACCTAAGTAAGCCTAGCCAACAAAGTTCCCTGGCTTATGCCAACCCAAGAAAGTTAATTTCCTGTGCCCCTGTTGAGCAGAGCCACAGAAGTGATCCCCATGGTGTATTTCCTATTTCTCATCCACTCATCAAGATATTTCTTGAAGAGTGTTAATGAGGAACTTTGCTTGACATAGATGGGTAGCTTGTTCCAGAGTATGGGAAGTCTCTGGGACAGGAAGCTATCCCTCCAGGAAGTCCTGTTGATTGAGGTGACAAGATTTATGTCCCTAGAATGTGTAGCTCAGAGGGATTGGGATTTCTTTAGGTGTAGCATGTCCAACAGCTCTGGGTTTGATATAGCTTTATATGCTAGGCAGAGATCACTTCGGAGTAGGCAATATGCTGCAGAGTAAACCTGGAGTATTTTGAGACTATAAGTGTAGGGCATCTGTTTGAGGCCAGTAATTCTCTTTGTGAGGTACTTCTGTGGCCTTTCCAGCTGCTGCAGATGTCTTGTGAGGTACATTCCAAAAGGGGCGTTGTACTCTATAATGGGTTTAATGAGTGTCGAGTAGAAGGGAACAATGACCTCTTTTTTCCTGGATGAGAACCCTTTTGTGATGAGGTGTGCCATGTAGAAGGATTTCCTGACTACTGTGGCAATGTGATTTTCAAAGGAGAGACTACTGTCCACCTGGGTCCCAAGGTTTCTTATCACACATTCGGTGTTAAGAAGACTGCCGCCTATGTGGTAGTTCAGGAGTACAGAGTTTTTACCAAAGGGGATAACAATGCACATTTTGGCATTGAGCTTGAGGCCATGGCTCTGACACCAGGCATCTGTCTCAGCGAGGCCCTTCTGTAAGATGTCCACATCATTTGGAGACTCGACTACAGCTCCAAGTTTGCAGTCATCTGCGAACTTCATTAGCCAAAGGCCTTCTGTGTTAGCCTGTACTTCAGAGAAGTAGATACCAAACAGGAGAGGTCCCAGGACTGAACCCTGTGGTACTCCACTTGTTTGAAGTCAGATTTGGAGTCTGCAACTTTTACATTGTGGGTTCTGTCAGTGAACCAGTTGGCAACCCATCTTGTGACATGGGATTTATACCTAGTTTAGTGAGATTAGCTATAATTCCAGAATGGGGGATGGTGTCGAAAGCCTTGGCGAGGTCAAGATAGGTTGTGTGAACCACCTTAACCTCGTCTACGGCTTTGGTGACTGCCTCAAAGAAGTCAACCAGGTTCAGGAGGCAAGATCTGCCTTTCACAAACCCGAATTGGGTGGGGTCCAGAGTTTGGAGGTTACCAATGTTTTTGTTTATGAATTCCATGATGATACGTTCCATGGCCTTGCAAATCAGGCTCGTCAGGCTAATAGGGCGATAGTTCCCAGGATTACTGGTGATTCCCCCTTTGTTTATTGGGATAACTGTTGCTGTGTGCCATTCAGTGGGCACAAAGCCTGATGTGAGGCTATGATTGAACATGGTGCTTAGGTGGGGAGCTAGTTCGTTCTGAAGTTCATGTAAAACACAGCCTGAGATGTTGTCCGGTCCCATGGATGCTGTGTTTTTGGCTTTAGAGAGTGCTGCTTCTACCTGTGAAGTTGTGACTACAGGGACTCTGCATTCTTCCTGTATAGATATGGGCCCTTTAGGGGGCGAGAGGGGAATAAAGTTAGTACTGAACCTATCTGCCAGGATTTTGGCAATATCCATTGGTTCTGTAATTTTTGTGCCATTGTGCTGTAACTCAGAGTAGATATGGGTGTTGCCACTTGAGATTCTTGACATAGCTATAGAATGCTTTGTGGTTGTCTTTAGAATCAGTGGCAATCTTGTTTTCATAGCTAGCTTTGGAGGATCTTATAAGGGATCTCAGCTTCTTGCCAAGGCTGACCAGGGAGCTCCTCTACTCATGGGATTTTACGCTCTTTTGCAACAATTTCTTCCTACTGTTGCAGAGTTTGTTTATGGCAGGGGACCACCAGATTGGCTTCCTTTTTTTGGAGGATAGTGTCTTGGTTCTGTTTGGGATAGCACGATCCATGCACTCGTGTAAGTGCTTATAGAGTGCATTTGTGTAAGATTCAGCAGTCATAACTGTATTGTCCATCTGCATGGGTGTCATGAAGTTCACCACTTCTGTCTTAAGAAGCATGAAGTTGGCTTTGGAGAAATTTTTTACAGTGGTTTCCTTAATGGGGGGGGTGGGGGCAGAATGTGAATATCTAGGGTGATTAGCTTATGGTTGGTTCTGCCAAAGAGGAGTTGACTTCAAGTGTGTAACACTGGTCACTCATGTTGGTAATGACTAGGTCTAGGATATTGTTGCCCCTGGCGGGGGTGTGGATAAGTTGATCCAGGGCATTGGAATTTATGAATTCCAGAAAGCGCTGAGTGAAGGTGTTGGTACATGAGTAGTTTTCCCAGTTAATGGTGGGGTAGTTGAAATTGCCCAATATTAGGGTGTTTGGTTGAACCCTAATATTTTCCAGTATATCAAGAAAAGAGGAGTGGGAATCTTGGGGGCATAGTGGGAGACCTGTAGCAAGCTACAATTTGGATTGCAGATTTGCCCAGAGTTAGTTGCACTTGGATAACCTCAGCTGCATTATGCTGGGCAACTAGCCTGGAGGTCTGAAAACCCTTAATGAATATGGACACACCTCTGCCTTTGGTGTTCCAGACCAGGTTAGATGGCCGAAAAGTGTGGTATGAGTTATAGTCTGGTAATGCAGGGGTGCTCTCTGGAGTCTTGAACCAGGTCTCAGTCACTGCACAAATATCGATGTTCTCCATTTTAAGGAGTGCCTCGAGTGAGTGCATTTTGAGATTTAGAATTCTAGCATTGAGTAGCATCACCCTCAGTTTTTGCTTGCTTGTTCCTGTTATGGTGGTTCATAGGTTCATAGGTTCATAAGTTCATACTAGGCTATCTGCCCGAGGGCATTTATAAGCCTAGCCCATAGTTTTGTGGCTTATGCCACCCCTTTAGTTTGGAGAAACGATGCCCATTATTTTGCTGTGCCTCTGTCGAGCAGTGACACTGAGGTAACCCCTGGGGTGTATCTGCGATCTCCCATCCATTGGTCAAGATTCCTCTTGAACAAGGCCAGCGAGGTGCTCTGCCTCACATAAACCGGGATTTTGTTCCACAGCATAGGCAGTCTTTGGGTGATGAATCTATCCCTCCAGCACGTCCTATTAATAACTGTGTCGAGGTTTAAGTCTCCCGCCCTTGTGGCTCTGAGGGATCTAGATTTTTTGAGATGAAGCATGTTCATCAAATCTGGGTTTGACATGGCCTTGTATGTCAGGCATAGGTCACCTCTGAGTAAGCGGTAAGCAACTGAATATAACTGGAGTTCTTTCAGTCGGGCAGCATAAGACAGATCTTTGAGACCCTTTATCCTTTTGGTGAGGAACTTTTGTGGCCTCTCCAGCTGCTGCAAGTGTCGGGTCAGATACATTCCGAATGGGGCATTGTACTCGATCATTGGTCTGATGAGTGATGAGTATAGGGAGACTATGACTTCCCTTGATCTAGATGTGAATCCCTTCATGATAAGGTGGGCAATGTAGAAGGTCTTCCTAACTACTTTAGCAATATGAGTGTCGAATGAAAGGCTACTGTCAACCTGGGTTCCCAGGTCCCTAATAACTTCTTCTGTGTTCAGGGATTGCCACCTATATGGTAGCTAGGGGTAACCTTATTTTTCCCGAAGGGTATGACTATGCATTTCTTGGCATTTAACTTTAGGCCATGGCTCTGGCACCAGTTATCCGTTTCTGTGAGACCCTTCTGAAGGATATCTGTGTCGGATGTGTTTTCAACTACCCCGCCCAGTTTTCAGTCATCTGCAAACTTTGTCAGCCATAACCCTCCTGTGTTTGCTTGTACTTCAGAAAAGTAGATGCCAAACAAGAGTGGGCCCAGGACTGAGCCCTGTGGGACACCACTTGTGACAGGCTTTGAGTCTGACATGGCGCCAGCAACTCTGACACTGTGGGTTCTGTCACTCAGCCAGTTTGCAACCCATCTTGTAATGTATGGGTTTACATTTAAGTTGATGAGTTTTTCAATGATACCCGAGTGAGGTATTGTATCAAAAGCCTTCGCCAGGTCTAGGTAGGCTGTATGGACTGCCTTTCCCTCATCAATGGCCTTGGTGACTGTTTCGAAAAAGTCAACCAAGTTTAGAAGGCATGATCTGCCTTTGATAAAGCCAAACTGGGTTGGATCCAAAGTCTGCAAGTTCCCTATGTCTTTATTTATGAGATCCATTATGATCCTCTCCATGGCTTTGCAGATAAGGCTTGTCAAGCTAATGGGACGGTAATTTCCAGGGTCGGTGGAGGCACACCCTTTGTGGAGTGGGACCACAGTCGCGCGCCACTCCTGGAGTGCGTATCCGGAGGTGAGACTAAGATTAAACAGCTGTCCTAACTGTGGGTTTAATTCCTTGTTGAGTTCATGGAGCACACAGCCGGGGACACCATCAGGTCCCATGGATGCTGTGTTCTTTGCCTTGGAGAGAGCAGTTCTCACCTGGGCGTTAGAGATGTTTGGGGGGCTACAATCATTTAGTATAGATATCTCTCCTTTGGGGGGGGGAGAAGTTTGCACTGAACCTGTCAGCCAGTATGTTGGCAATGTCTGTAGGATCAGTAATCTTCACATCATTTTGAACTAATTCTGAGCATATCTGGGAGTTTCCTCCTAGGTTTCTGACATAGCTAAAGAATGCCTTATGGTTGTCTTTAGAGTCCTTAGCTATTTTTTCTCAAAATTAGCTTTGGATGATTTTATGAGAGCTCTTAGCTTTTTACTTATAGTGATCAGCGGTGTCTTACCTTTTAAGGATTTTGCTCTACCTTGTAGTAGCTTTCTCCTTTTGTTGTAGAGTTTGTTTATGGCTGGGGTCCACCAGACTGGACGCTTGCCTTTGGTACAAAGAGTCTTTGTTTTACTTGGGATTGCCTGATCCATGCAGCCCTGCAGGTGCTGGTAGAAGGCATTTGTAAGTGATTCAGCGGTTTGAGTAATGTTAACCGCCGGCTCAGGGGCCTTAAAGGAGACCACACTAGTCTTTAGAAGTGTGAAGTCGGCTTTCGAGAAGTTCTTTACTGTGGTCTTTTTCATTTCGGGTGGGGGCGGGATGAGGTCCTCCAGTGAGATTAGTTTGTGATCAGATCTCACCAGTGAGGGGTATACTTCCGGCGTTGAACATTGTGCTCCCATGTTCGTGATGATGAGATCAAGTATGTTTTCTCCTCTTGTGGGGATGGTGACTAGTTGTTCCATGGCATTTGAGTTCATGAATTCCAGGAACTTTTGGGCTAGAGTGTTTGGGCTTGAGTAGTGTTCCTAGTCTATATTAGGGTAGTTGAAGTCACCTAGTATGATGGTGTTCGGAGATACATTTATCCCCTCCAGTGTTTTCAGGAAGGCCATATGAGGTTCCTGAGTTTGCGAGGGTGGCCTGTAACATGCTACAAATTGCAGAGCAGTCTTGCCTATGGTTAATTGCACCTGGATGGTTTCCGATGCATCGTGCGATGCCACCAATCTTGAGGTGTGGGTGTCCTTGATGAATATGGATACCCCTCCTCCTTTCTTGGTATTGTCCGGGTTTTGGGGCGGACGCATGATATGAGGTAAAACCTGATAGTGCTGGGGTGCTCTCAGGAGCCTTGAACCAGGTTTCTGTCACAGCACAGACATCGATGTTCTCCATACTGAGAAGGGCCTCGAGTGCGTGCATCTTGAGGTTGAGACTTCTGGCATTGAGCAGCATTACCCTTAGTTTTTTTTCTTTGTTTTGTTCTAGGGTGGTAGGTTTAGAATTTGAGCCTTGCCTAAAAAAGGCACTATGGGGGTGGCAAGAGCCTTTGCCAAAATCCGAATCCCAGGGGTGACAAGTGCAAGCCGTCCCTTGCGAAGCAGCGTGGCTTGTCCAGCATGTCATCCCAGGCAGACAGACATTTGATCCCCTTTGAATGACACCAGAGTTTAAGCCAATTGTTAAAGCTGATCATCTTATCTCTGTATTGTGTCATCATTCTTGGTGAAGGTAGGATACTGCTCAAGGTCAGGGTCATACCTGCTTGGGCTACATAATCAGAGAGCTCCTCTATGTCTCTTTTAATGTAGTCCAAGGAGGTACGTCTCAGGTCGTTAACACCAGCGTGCACAATGATTGAGTCGTACTTGTACCTGCTGTTGAGAGACCTGAGTGCATGCGTTATGTGGCGGATTCTAGCACCCGACAGGCAGCTTACTGTGACCTTCTCCTTACTCAGTCTGGTGAGCGGGACGTCAGTGTGTCTGACTATGGAGTCACCAATGACTAGTGTGTCTGGCATTGTGTTTGGCCTTAAGGGCTGTGACTGCTTGACACTCTGACTGTGTGGTCTATGTGTTGCAGGTGTTGTGTTCTGAGGTGGTAGTTGTTTGGGTGTCTGCTTTGGTGGCCTCTGCTGTTTTGGTAGATTTTTGATCAGAGCCTCCGAGTATGTCTTTGTGTGTTTATGTGTATGATTTGAGGTTGTGATGGTATTATGTGAGACTGGGTCTATAGTGTGTGTGGTTACCTTCTCCTCCTGTCTGGTCATGCCAGTCCTATGTTGAGAGAGCTCAGCCTCCAGTTTGGCCATATAGTTGCATCTCTCACATGTATTTGTGTTTTGTGGGAGGAGGAGAGGGTTGTCTGTGTACATGAGGCAATTGTAACATTGCCTCAATATTACCAGGTTCACCAGCTGAGCAGGAGAGGACATTAGCAACTGATCCCTCGACATGCTAGAAGGAATAGACAGAAAAACTTAAGAAAAGGTTCTGGGGATGTGGGTGACCGAGAAATGGGGTTTGCTTTTTTGGGGTACTTTCTATAACAAGAGTGCTGTATTGAGGTGATAAGTACTGTAGGAGCAAGTGCTTCACTATACAGATAGAGAATAGTCTACTTGGGAGTCAAGTAGAGATAATTTATAGTTGTAGGATACACTAAATAGAACAGTAGTATACTTTGAGGAAGGTAGTTTTAAGGGAAAATTTGAAGAGTGGACTGTAGGTAGCCCTAATAGTTTAAATCTGATTAACCAGCGCTGCCCTAGTGTGCAACGGTAGCAGCTCCTTCATCAGCGCTAACACGTGCTTTATAGCACGGGGCTGGAAACAACAGGAAATGACCCAAAATGGCCGACGAATTACTAGTTGCTGCTTCTAACCACTCCTCTGAGGACAAACAAGCAGCTCAGTACTCCCCACTCCCACTGGTGAGTAAAGAAACTACCTCTGGCCACACAAGAAAATGGAGGAACACAGAAACCAAATACAAAGCCCAGGGATCAGCAAAATCTGATCACTGGAACAACTAGCTAGGAAAGTTTAGGAAAGGAGAAATATTTTTTTGTTTTTTTTGCAGACAGACAGAAAAAAATGCAGTAAATGCATTGTTTTCAAATAAATTGCTATCAAAGGCTGGTACACTTGAGTGTATTAGCCTGTTTGTTACTTTTAAGCAATACTTTAGCCCACAAGTGCAATCAACAATATAAGCTCACAAAAACAGGAAAATAAGGTAATAAAACAGTAATATAGGTGAATTTGTCATTTGAACCTTGCCTAAAAAAGGCACTATAGGGGCAGCAAGAATGTTAGCCAGTATCCGGAATCCCAGGGGTGACAGGTGCAGGTGATCTCTGGCAAAGCATCATGGTCTGTCGACCATGTCATCCCAGGCAGACAGATACTGGATCCCTTTAGAATGGCACCAGAAGCTTAGCCAATTGTTGAAGTCAATCATTTTGTCCTTGTACTGCGGCATCCTTATGGGTGATGGCAGAATGCTTCTCAGGGCTAGGATCATACCTGCCTGGGCTACAAGATCTGAGAGTTCTTCCATGTCTCCTCATGTTGTCCAGGGAGGTACATCTCAGGTCATTCACACCAACATGGACAATCAGAGTCATATTTGTACTTGTTGTGGAGTGACCTGAGTGTGTTGGTTATGTGGTGGATCCTGGTACCCAACAGGCAGCTGACTGTGACCTTCTCCTTGCTTAGCTTGGTGAGTGGGACATCAGTGTGCCTGACTATAGAGTCACCTATGAGTATTGTGTTGGGTACGATGTTTTGCCTTATGGACTGTGGTTGATGGCACACTGAGTCTGTGGGCTATGTGTCATTTAGGTTGTGTTGGTGGTGAGAGGTTGCTTGCATTTCTACTTTGGAGGTCTCTGTTGCTTGAGCAGATTATTATTGAGAGCCTCCGCAAATGTTTTTGTGTTTCTATGTGTGGATCTTGGTGGTGTAGGTTTAGTGGGACTATGTGATGAGTGTGGTGTGGTGCAAGTGTTTACCTTCTCCTCTTGACTATCAAGTTCAGTCTTGGTTGGAGAGAGCTTTACTTCCAGTTTGGCTAGATAGGTGCATCTCTCACTGGTTGTAGTGTTGGGTGCTAGGAGAAGAGGGCTGTCTGTGTACATGAGGCAATTGCTACATTGCCCCAAGATGCCCAGATTCATCAGATAGACAGGAGAGAACACTGGGAGCTGACCCTTGGACATGCCTGAATAAAAAAATATTTTTCTCTAGACAAGTGAGGAAAGTGAGTACAAGAGCTGTTTTTCTCTAAGCAAGTGAGGAAAGTACCAAAGCTGTTTTCTAGGTAATGAGGAAGGGTGAGGGATGTAGTAATTTGTAGTTTATTTAGGGCTTACAACAAGTTCTGAACAAGTGCTGAGCACGAATAAGCAAATTCTGGATCTTGTTGTAGATAGGCTACCTAGTGCTTACCACTCCCACTGATAAGCTAGAAGGCTTCCCTCCACCACAGAAAGGCTTGGGGGCACAGAAGCATACAAACAGTCCTGGATACAGCAAATCTGTATCTGGGCTAAACTAGTTACAGGGAAGGTGGGACGCAAGCACAAATGCAGGATTTTAAACCAGAAAGTTGAAAGAGATGGAAAACTGCCCAAATGGCCAATAAACTACAATGTCTGTGCCAGAAACCACTCTTGTGGTAGATAGGCTACCTAGTGCTTACCACTCTCACTGATAAGCTAGAAGGCTTCCCTCCAACACAGAAAGGCTTGGGGCACAGAAGCTTACAAACAGTCCTGGATACAGCAAATCTGTATCTGGATTAGACTTCTTAACAGGAAAGGCAGAAAACCAGCTTGGAATATATATATATATATATATATATATATATATATATATATATATTATTTTTTTTAGTTAAGTGGGTTGGCTTTCTCAAAAAGTTCTTCCTGTCTTAGAAAGAATGAGCTAATGACAGTAGCAAAACACTTTAAATGCAGTACAAGCTAGCACACTTGAGTGTGTAGCAATATTAAGGCAAATACAGTTTAAATGAATGCAGATAAGTTAAAAATGACAAAAACAACTTTATGAAAAGTCAAATAAGAGCACGTGAACACTTAAAAGCACACAGAACAGCAAATTAAGATATTAACGTAGAAAACGGTTATGTAACAGCAGCTCAAGAAACTATAAGTATTTTTTTCCCTTACTACCAATCATTAGCGGACCGGAGTTCCGCTGTGGTGACCCCTAACCGGGAAAAGCCGAAAGACACAAACAAACAAATTTATACCAGTAAGCCTATTTACATTCCAGGATATTATGGACAGCATAGCTATCATGATAAAAAGCTACTGTTCTCACTTATTTTACATGACAGTTTTTTGAAGGTGTATTTCCAGCTTTTGTGGTACATGCATATACTAATGTCTGGCAGGCTAATCTTTTATGCAGATGTTTCTTCTCATCTCCATTTAAACCTATGTCTAATTTTCAAGACGTTTTGCTTAATAAAACCCTTTAAAAAAAACTAAATACAAATCTCCCCATCCCCTATTAAATTGGAAGAAAAACACAAAACTATATATATCTTCAAAATGTAGTTTAACCCTCTGGGAGGGAACAATTGCCCCAAATCAAGGGTTCCACCTACAGACTTTATCTAACATGAAATAAAGGTTACCCATGCTAAACCACATGCTACAGCCTGTGCTCTGACTTACACTGATTCATAGGTTCATAGGTTCATAGGTTTATACTAGGCTATCTGCCCTAAGGCATTTATAAGCCTAGCCCAAATTTTTGTGGCTTACGCCACCCCTTATATGAAAAAATACTGTGCCCATTAGTTTGTTGTGCCTCTGTCCAGCAGTGACACAGAGATGATTCCCGGGGTAAACCTACGATCTCCCATCCACAGGTCTAGATTTCTCTTGAACAGAGTCAGCGAGGTGCTCTGCCTCACATGGACCGGGATTTTATTCCACAGCATAGGGAGTCTCTGAGTGATAAATCTATCCCTCCAGCACATCCTATTTATATCCGTGCTAAGGTTTAAGTCGCTTGCTCTAGTGGTTTTGGTGGATTTCGATTTGTTGAGGTGGAGCATGTCCATTAATTCCGGGTTGGACATGGCCTTGTATGTCAGGCACATGTCACCTCTGAGCAGATGGTATGCGACTGAATAGAGCTGGAGTTTCTTCAATCTGGCAGCATATGACAGATTCTGGAGTCCCTTTATCCTTTTGGTGAGGAACTTTTGGGGTCTCTCCAATTGCTGCAGATGTCGGGTGAGATACATCCCGAATGGGGCATTGTACTCGATCATTGGTCTGATAAGTGAAGAGTACAGGGGAACAATAACCTCACTAGATCTGGATGTGAATCCCTTCATGATCAGGTGGGCAATGTAGAAGGTCTTTCTAACCACTTTAGCAATGTGAGTGTCAGAAGAAAGGCCACTGTCAACCTGGGTCCCCAGGTCCCTGATAACCTCTTCTGTGCTTAGTGGATTGCCACCTATATGGTAGCTTGGGGTTACCTTGTTTTTCCCAAAGGGTATGACTATACATTTTTTGGCGTTTAACTTCAGGCCATGGCTCTGGCACCAGCTATCTGTTTCCGTGAGTCCCTTCTGAAGGATATCCGTGTCTGATGCACTTTCCACTATGGCGCCCAGTTTGCAGTCGTCTGCAAACGTTGTCAGCCAAAGTCCTCCTATGTTGGCCTGTACTTCTGAGAAGTAGATGCCAAACAATAGGGGGCCAAGGACCGAGCCTGTGGGACACCACTTGTGACCGGCTTGGAGTCTGACACAGCGCCAGCAACTCTAACCCTGTGGGTTCTGTCCTTAAGCCAGTTTGCAACCCATCTTGTGACATATGGGTTTACATTTAAGCTGGTAAGTTTTTCTACAATACCCGAGTGGGGTATTGTGTCGAAAGCCTTTGCAAGGTCAAGGTAGGCTGTATGGACTGCCTTTCCCTCATCAATGGCCTTGGTGACTGTTTTGAAGAAGTCGACCAAGTTCAAAAGGCATGATCTTCCCTTGACAAAGCCAAACTGGGTCGGGTCCAATGTCTGCAAGTCCCCTATATCTTTGTTTATGAGCTCCATTATGATCCTCTCCATAGCTTTGCAGACTAGACTTGTTAAGCTTATGGGGTAATTACCAGGGTCCGTGGGCCGCCTTTGTGGAGTGGGACAACAGTTGCCGTACGCCACTCCTTGGGCACGTATCCTGTGGTAAGGCTGAGATTAAACAGCTGCCTTATGTGCAGGTTTAATTCCTCATTTAGCTCGTGTAGCACACAGCCGGGGACACCATCCGGTCCCATTGATGCTGTGTTTTTAGCTTTAGAGAGAGCAGCTTTCACCTGCACATTTGAGATGTCCGGGAGGCTACACTCGGCTGGAATAGTTCTCTCCTTTAGGGAGGGAGAGGGGAGTGAAGTTTGCACTGAACCTGTCTGCCAGTATGTTGGCAATGTCTGTGGGTTCAGTGATTTTTGTATCATTTTGGACTAATTCTGAGCATATCTGGGAGTTTCCACCCAGGTTCCTAACATAGCTGAAAAAGGCCTTATGATTGTCCTTTGAATCCATGGCAATTTTTCTCTCAAAATTGGCCTTAGTTGATTTTATGAGTGCTCGTATTTTTTTACTAATAATGATCAGGGGTGACTTCCCTTTTATGGATTTTGTTCTATCATGTAATAGCTTTCTCCTCTTATTGTAAAGTTTGTTAATGGCTGGGGTCCACCAGACTGGACATTTGCCCTTTGTGGAAAGAGTCTTGGTTTTATTTGGGATTGCCTGATCCATGCAGTCCTGGAGGTGTTCATAGAAGGCATTTGTAAGGGCTTCCGCAGCTTGGGTTGTGGTTTCCACTGGCTCAGGGGCCTTGAAGGATACCATACCAGTCTTGAGTAGTGTGAAGTTTGCTTTAGAGAAGTTCTTCACTATGGTCTTTTTTGTTTGGGGTGGGGGCGGGATGTGGATTTCCAGTGAGATTAGTTTATGATCAGATCTCACCAATGAGGGATATACTTCCGGTGTGGAGCATTTTGTCCCCATGTTTGTGACAATGAGATCTAGTATATTGCTATTGCTCTTTTCTTATCTCTCTTCCCCTCCCAGATATGAAACATAATGTGTATGCTTTGAGAAAGTATCAATCTGTACCTCTAAGAAAACATGCATTGGCTGTCTTTAAATAAAACTAAATTGTACATGGTTCTATTAACTACATTAAAGTATTAAGGCTGCTAGGAAGGTTGTTACCTCTTATTCACTTCCCTTAATTTCAGACTTAATTGTTTCACTGAATTGCTTGCCATTGTGCCTTTAAATTTTGCATTTCCTCAGCAAATACTGCTTAGAATTCTCAACATTAACTATTTGTACCTGCAGACAGCTTGTCTCCATGGAAATGTACATAGCAATGAGTCTTTGTAAATTTCACTCAGAAAAGAATGCATGGCTGCCCTCAAGTGCAGACATCTTGACTACACCAAACATTTGACAGTGGAAAACAAACAAGCTAATATCTTTGCAGTTGTAAGAAGATTTGCGTTTTCATGTATTTCATCATTTTGTCTTATTTATAAAGCCTACATGCTTACAAAAACAACTGTTTACAGCTTGAGACAGAGGTAATCTAGACATTCACCCCTGTAAAAATAGAGAGAACATATCCTAATTATACATAAAATAAGTGCACTTTTATACCCCACTAGCCGAAGCTCACAGCATATGAACATTAAACTCACTTTTGTCTATTATTTTTCTCTTGTTCTACTCTAAAACCTATATTTCTTACAACTAAAAAGTATTTATTTACTTTTATTTGTTTAACACATACAAAAGTCACTTAAAAGACTTCCTCAACAATTAGAATACCCCTGACATGTTTTAATGTATATAACATGCAGTTTGTATCATGAAATGTTTTATACAAATACTAACAAAAAAATATTTACTTACATTTAGTTTCCCTTCTTTAGTGTCCTCCTAAATATAATGATAAAAGGTGGGGTATCTGCTTTACAGTCCACCCACAAGTTTATTTCACAAATGTGCTAAGATGCTTTATATTCTTGCATTTATTCACTAATTTCAGACTTGCTGCTCTCCAACTGCCAACATAAGACTCTGGTTAACTTCCAGGGTACTGCTAGTCTAGTCAACTGCTGTGCTTTTCTCTCTCTCTCTCTCTCTCAAGCATTTTTCTTTGGAACATTAGAAAAGGTTTCACTGGCAGAGTCTCTCTATGAAGCTTACAGTCAGAAGGATGAAAGACAGAGCTCCCTTCTGCTTGCTGCCTCATGTTCTGTTGGATATTTTTTTTCCTCTTTAGCCTGTTCTGTGTCAAAAATTACTTTGAACCTCCAGGAAAAAAAATAGTTTGAAGACAGCTGGATACAACAGCTTGAATCTCACACCTGCCTCATGAGATTCCCTGATTCCTGGGGTAGATTTGTTTCTCTTCTGCCTGGTATACAGTGAATAATAATTTTCTACAAACACTCTGGTGTCTGCACTTTTTAATACTTTGCCCTTCTGCCACAGTTTTGTCAAGATCACCCCTCTCTGCTGATGTGATATAGGACTTGGCTGCTTTCTCATCACCAGGTTTGGGGCCACTCTGTGTGCCCTCTCAGTTGTCAAGTTCTGCTGTGGAACACCAGTCCAGTCAAGTTGTTTATTTGTGCTTTTATAAAATAAATGCAATCTGTTTCTTCCATTTTCTCTGGTACAGCAGAAATATTATGTCTTCTCATAGCACTCTGTCTTCTAACTCTACTATTTTTAATCAGTCCTCCTTGAGAAACCTCATATTCAGAAAGCCTTTTTTTCATGTCAGCCTCCAATTTTTGCAGTTTTATCAGTTCATCTGAACATCTAGTTAAATCTCATGCTTTTTTCCAGACTTTTTCTTGTTTTAATTAATTATTAATTCATTGATATATTCATTCAGTGTTCCATTTATTTTAATCACTTTTCAGCACATTTAACTTATTTTTTCCTCTGAATTACTGGAAGCCATCTCTTGAACCAAAGCTGAAGCTTGAACTGCTTTTTGTTGAATAGCTGCAAAATCCTACCCAGTATTTTCCCTTTACCTCTTCTGTTTGATTTTCTTTCAGGTTTTCCAAATTTCTTCTTTGCTGGTATCCAGGCAGTGTATTTACTAGCCAGTAACTAAATTTTACCAAAAAAATAACACTCCTTTTTCTCAGTTTCTGTTTTCCCAATGGGAGAGCTGAAGTTATGCTGTTGATCAGTGTGCAGCCATCTTAAAAATCCATATCATTGTGTTCCTTGACACCTGTGCAAATAACCACTGTAACCCACTGGACCCACCCTCATGTATAATGTATGCAGAGATGCCTGCTAGACAATGTGACTGGACCATGGAATACCCAGCATAGCCTTTAGCCAGCACTACATGCATCATGTTTATCTTGCGTAACACCAGACTGTTACTTTGCATTCATCATGGATCTGTAGAGCTGATTCAGATGATGCTGCCTCAACTGCACTGTCATTTGCTGTCAGGCAGGGTGTGGTATAAATGCCACTGTCAGTTGGCTATATTATTGTTGTGTTGGTTGTGATAGTGACTTCTGTACCTGGACTGGAGGTTCCTGGGACAGATTTTTGGTCTGAATTATTTCTAGTATTCACACCATGTAGCATGCAGCAAATTCCAAACATCTTGCAGACTGTGACTGGGACATATGGCAGTGCCTTCCAGATGGATCCAGTCAGTAGAGGCTGGTCTTCCGCGGGCATAAGTTCTGCTCCATAGTTTTGCTGGTTTGCATGTGAGTGGTGTTATGCTGCAGTTATGTCATGCTGCATGGGTTCTACATAGGCATTATCAACCAAGGCTTTATTGGATACCTGACAGCACCTAGAACACAGTGGAAATAAATGTGGTTGGTGTGCCATTTGCAAACTCTATCTTTTGCTCTGTGTATGTTTGGCTGGCACTGTGCCTGCACTTTCTAACTAGGTGGTAGCCCTGTGGAATTTTACTGTGCAGTATATGGAGATATTGATGATTTGTATGTAGAACTGCTAGGTTGCTGTGTAAACACATCCGTTATCAACCTTTGTGAGTTGCATGCTACATGGCAGCTAGTAGAATGATACAGTTGAAAAAGTACCACTCACAGACTACTACTACATGCCAACTAATATTACTCAAGTCACAGAGCTGATCAATAGCTTTTACTTTCAGAGACTGGGGAAACAGCTTTCTAATAGATATAGGTTCATAGGTTCATACTAGGCTATCTGCCCTAGGGCATTTATAAGCCTAGCCAGAATATGTTTGACTTTCGCCACCCATTTTAAAATTATTTTGCTATGCCCTTTTTCGAGGTTAGTATACTGTGCCTCTATCTAACAGTGACACAGAAGTGATACCCGGGGTAAACCTATGATCTCCCATCCACTCATCAAGATTCCTCTTGAAGAGAGTCAATGAGGGACGCTGCCTAACCTTGACTGGGATTTTATTCCGGAGTGAAGGGAGCCTCTGGGTTATGAATCTGTCCCTCCAGCATGTCCTATTTATTTCAGTGCTGAGGTTCAAGTCTCGGCGTAGCTCGATGGGATTTGGATTTTCTGAGGTGCAGCATGCCCATTAATTCCGGGTTGGACATGGCTTTATACGTCAGGCACAGATCGCCTCTGAACAGGCGGTATGCCACTGAGTAGAGCTGGAGTTTCTTTAACCGGCAGCATATGGCATCTGTTTGAGCCCTTTGATCCTCTTGGTGAGGTACTTTTGGGGTCTTTCCAGTTGCTGCAGGTGTCTGGTAAGGTACATCCCAAAGGGGCATTGTACTCAATTATGGGCCTGATGAGGGATGAGTAAAGAGGCACGATCACCTCCCCTGATCTAGATGTGAATCCCTTCATGATTAGGTGGGCTATATAAAATGTTTTTCTAACCACTTTGGCCATGTGGTTGTCAAATGAGAGATTGCTATCAACTTGGATCCCCAGGTCCCTAATTACTTCTTCTGTACTTAATGGATTACCACCTATGTGGTAATTTGTGGGCACTGTTTTGCCAAAGGGGATGACTATACACTTTTTGGCATTTAGCTTGAGGCCATGGCTCTGGCACCAGTTGTCTGTTTCTATGAGGCCCTTTTGGAGGATGCTTGTGTCGGCTGTTGAGTCGATTATGGTGCCCAGTTTGCAGTCATCTGCAAACTTGGTCAGCCACAGTCCTTCCGTGTTGGTCTGTACCTCTGAGAAATATATACCGAACAAGAGAGGTCCCAGGACTGAGCCTTGTGGGACACCACTTGTAATTGGAGTCTGACATGGCTCCAGCAATTCTAACCATGTGGGTTCTGTCCTTGAGCCAGTTTGCAATCCATCTAGTGACATAGGGGTTTATATTTAAGCTGGTGAGCTTATCTATAATGCCCGAGCGGGGTATTGCATCGAAGGCTTTTGCGAGGTCCAGGTAGGCTGTGTGGACCACCTTCCCCTCGTCAATGGCCTTGGTGACTGTTTCAAAGAAATCAACCAGGTTTAAGAGGCAGGATCTGCCCTTAACAAAGCCGAACTGGGTAAGATCCAGTGTCTGTAGGTCCCCAATATCTTTATTTATGAGGACCATGATGATCCTTTCCATAGCTTTGCCGACCAAGCTAGTCAGGCTTATGGGGCGATAGTTTCCAGGATCCGTTGAGGCACCACCTTTATGGAGAGGGACCACTGTTGCTGTACATCACTCTTTGGGCACATATCCTGTAGTAAGGCTGAGATTGAACAGTAGTTTTATGTTTGGATTTAGCTCTTCTTGGAGTTCATGTAGGACGCAGCCCGGGACACCGTCTGGTCCCATTGATGCTGTGTTTTTTGCTTTGGAGAGGGCGGCTCTTATCTGAGCATCTGAGATGTCGGGGGGGGCAGCACTCTGCTGGGATAGATATTTGCCCTTTTGGTGGGGAGGGGGGTGGGGAGTTTGCACTGAACCTGTCAGCTAGGATGCTGGCAATGTCTGTGGGTTCGGTGTATTTTTTGTAATTTTGGACTAATTCTGAGCATATCTGGGAATTACCACCCAGGTTTCCAATATAACTAAAGAAAGCCTTGTGATTATCCTTAGTGTCCTGTGCAATTTTTTTCTCGAAGCTGGCCTTAGACAATTTTATGAGTGCCCATAGTTTTTTGCTAATACTGATCAGAGATGCCTTCCCTTTTTGGGATTTTGCTCTATCATTTAGTAGCTTCCTCCTTCTATTGTATAGTTTGTTTATAACTGGGGTCCACCAGACAGGACGTCTGCCTTTGGAGGATTGGATCTTGGTTTTATTTGGGATCGCATGATCCATGCATTCCTGAAGGTGTTCATAGAATGCATTTATAAAGGATTCTGCGGTCTGGGCCATATTTTCCACAGGCCCGGGGGCTTTGAAGGATTCCCCCTTGGTTTTGAGGAGTGTGAAATTTGCTTTAGAGAAGTTTTTCACTGTGGTTTTCTGGGCAGGGGGTGGGGTCGGGATGTGAATATCCAGAGAGATTAGTTTATGGTCTGATCTTACCAGTGAGGGATACACTTCTTGTCTGGAGCATAGAGTCCCCATGTTGGTGATGATCAGGTCCAGTATGTTTTCCCCTCTTGTGGGAGTGGTAACAAGTTGAGGCACCACCTTTATGGAGAGGGACCACTGTTGCTGTACACCACTCTTTGGGCACATATCCTGTAGTAAGGCTGAGATTGAACAGTAGTTTTATGTTTGGGTTTAGCTCTTCTTGGAGTTCATGTAGGACGCAGCCCGGGACACCGTCTGGTCCCATTGATGCTGTGTTTTTTGCTTTGGAGAGGGCGGCTCTTATCTGAGCATCTGAGATGTCGGGGGGGGGGGCAGCACTCTGCTGGGATAGATATTTGCCCTTTTGATGGGGAGGGGGGGGTTTGCACTGAACCTGTCAGCTAGGATGTTGGCAATGTCTGTGGGTTCGGTGTATTTTTTGTAATTTTGGACTAATTCTGAGCATATCTGGGAATTACCACCCAGGTTTCTAATATAACTAAAGAAAGCCTTGTGATTATCCTTAGTGTCCTGTGCAATTTTTCTCTCGAAGCTGGCCTTAGACAATTTTATGAGTGCCTGTAGTTTTTTGCTAATACTGATCAGTGATGCCTTCCCTTTTTGGGATTTTGCTCTATCATTTAGCAGCTTCCTCCTTCTGTTGTATACTTTGTTTATGGCTGGGGTCCACCAGACAGGACGTCTGCCTTTGGAGGATTGGATCTTGGTTTTATTTGGGATCGCATGATCCATGCATTCCTGAAGGTGTTCATAGAATGCGTTTATAAAGGATTCTGTGGTCTGGGCCATATTTTCCACAGGCCCGGGGGCTTTGAAGGATTCCACCTTGGTTTTGAGGAGTGTGAAATTTGCTTTAGAGAAGTTTTTCACTGTGGTTTTCTGGGCAGGGGGTGGGGTCGGGATGTGAATATCCAGAGAGATTAGTTTATGGTCTGATCTTACCAGTGAGGGATACACTTCTGGTCTGGAGCATAGAGTCCCCATGTTGGTGATGATCAGGTCCAGTATGTTTTCCCCTCTTGTGGGAGTGGTAACAAGTTGTTCCATAGCATTTGAGTTTATAAATTCTAGGAAGCTTTGGGCTAGGGTGTTGGATCTAGAGTAATGCTCCTAGTCTGTGTTTGGGTAGTTGTAGTCGCCCAATATAATGGTGTTTGGAGTGACCTTCATATTTTCCAGTGTTCTCAGGAAGGTCGAGTGGGGTTCCTGGGTTTGGGAGGGTGGTCTGTAGCAGGCTATAAACTGGAAGGCAGTTTTACCCACTATTAGTTGCACATGGATAGTCACTGATGCTTCGTGCTTTGCCACCAACCTGGAGGTGTGGGTATCTTTGATGAATATCGATACTCCCCCACCTTTTGTGGTTCGGTCCAAGTTTTGGGGCCGAAAAGCATGGTATGAGGTATAACCTGGTAGTGCTGGGGTGCTCTCGGGAGCCCTGAACCAGGTTTCTGTTACTGCACAGATATCGATGTTCTCCATGCTAAGGAGAGTTTCGAGTGTGCATCTTGAGGTTTAGACTTCTGGCGTTGAGTAGCATTACTCTTAGTTTCTTATCCCTTGTGATACCTATGGAGGTGGGTTTGTCTTTTGAGCCTTGCCTAAAAAAGGCACTATGGGGGTAGCAAGAGCCTTTGCCAATATCTGAAAGCCCAGGGGTGACAGGTGCAAGCCGTTCCTAGCGAAGCATTGTGGCTTGTCGAGCATATCATCCCAAGCTGACAGGCATTGAATCCCCTTTGAATGACACCAGTACTTAAGCCAATTGTTGAAATTGATCATCTTGTCTTCATATTGTGGCATCATTCTTGGTGAGGGTAAGATGCTACTCAAGGTCAGGATCATACTGGCCTGGGCTACATGCTCAGAGAGCTCCTCTATGTCTCTTTTCATGTAGTCCAGGGAGGTACATCTCAGGTCATTCACACCAGCATGGACAATGACTGAGTCATATTTGTACTTGCCTTGGAGTGACCTGAGTGCTTGTGTTATGTGGCGGATCCTAGAGCCCGACAGGCTGCTCACCGTGACCCTCTCCTTGTTCAGCCTGGTGAGTGGGACGTCAGTGTGCCTGACGATAGTCACCTATTACAAGTGTATCAGGTGTGTTGTTTAGTCTTAAGGGCTGTGACTGTTCGGCACACTGGCTTTGTGAGATATGTATTGCACGTGTTTTGTTTTGGGGTAGCGGTTGCTTGGGTGTCTGCTTTGGAGGTCTCTGCTGCTTAGGCAGATCTTTATTTAGAGCCTCCGAGTATGTTTTTGTGTGATTATGTGTTTGGTTTGGTGTCGTGGTAGGTCTATGCAAGACTGGAATTGTAGTGAGTGTGGTTTCCTTCTCCTCCTGACTGGTTATGCCAGTACTGAGTTGAGAGAGCTTAGCCTCCAGTTTGGCTATATGGTTGCATCTCTCACATGTGTTGGAATTTGTTGGGAGGAGGAGAGGGTTGTCTGTGTACATGAGGCAGTTGAGGCAATGTTACAACTGCCTCATGTACACAGACAACCCTCTCCTCCTCCCAACAAATTCCAACACATGTGAGAGATGCAACCATATAGCCAAACTGGAGGCTAAGCTCTCTCAAAGACTGATCCAGGAATAATTATTTTTTATTCTGCATTTTATGTATTATATGGGCATTTTATGGTGTAATCTTCTTGGTAGCACAAGGAACCTTACAGAACCTCTAAGGAGACTTTGGACAGAGTTACATTAGTAAGGAGGAACTCAGTCAGTTGCTTGTCAGGGGCCAGGATACATCACATTATTTATGCACTCAGGTCATTGGACCAAAAGTACCAGTATGGCTCAGCCATAGTCCAAGTGGGTATAAGTTACCCAAGACATACCTCCCTAGACTATATGAAAAGAGACATAACAGAGCTCTTGGAATGCATGTCCCAGGCTGGGGTCTCTATTAAAAACCCGAAAACCCTTTTGAGTGAATACGACATCAGCGGCACATATAGCCTGAACCGCTGAACCCTCTAAACCACGAAATTTAAAATCTCAAATCATCTTAGTCGGCCAACCCCACTGCCCACTACATACTACCTACCCAAACATAATAAATAAACCACATACATACACTAACCAAACCCTACTTCTAACCCTACACTAAACCTTACATTCATTACTATCTGTGCACTTACCTTAACCTGCACCCTAACCCTAAGGTCCGTAACTATCGCACACTTGCCCTACGGAGATATACCCAAACAAAACAAATAATCCATACACATACACTTAAAACCCTACTTCTAATCCTTACATACATTATCTATCTATGCACTTACCTTAACCTGCACCCTAACCCTAAGGTCCATAACTTTCACACACTTACCTTACAGAGCTATACCGCAGACGGGCCAACCATGACAAATCGACATTTCGAATTTTATGGTTTTGGACGTTTGCCATTTCCGTAGATCGCACAATGTGTCACTCTTTTCCGATTCGCTCGAATGGATCTTCGGGCTTCTAATATAGACCCCCAGGCTGGTGTGCACCTAGCATTGAGAAGCATTCTACCTTCTCCAAGGTTAATGCAGACAATAAGAACAAAAGATGACTGACCTTAATTGTCTTATCTTTTGGTGTCATTCTGAGGGTGTGCAGAATTTGTCAGCAAAGAAAGAGAAGGTCAATGTACTCACTGCTTTGCCTGAGATGGTCTGCACTTCTATCCTCTAGGCTTTGAATATCCGGTAAAACATTGTCCTCCCCCTATAGTGCCTTTTTAGTTAATTTCAAACTAAAAAATACTTCCAGCATAACAAATCAAAACCAAAAAAATCTTAATGTGTTACTGATCAGTGCTATCAGTCTAAACAAAAAAATTCCACTCCCTACAAGCTCTCCTCACCCTAGAGTATGCCGACATCTGTATAATCACTTATGTGTGATTTAAAACCATGGAGAGCACACCAGAAGTACAAGGCTATAATGCCTTCCACACATTTAGACCAGCTACTACACTGGCAGGTACTAAAGGTAAATGTGTCTTGATTTAAATAAAAAAAAAAAATTATACCTCAAGGCTGGTAAAACAAGGTGATACACTTCAACTTCTCTACATTCAAATTATAACATGCAAAATCCCATGCCACTTCCTAGTGAACTATAGGTCTCCTTCTTTGTGCCAGGAAATGCATAACACATATTTAAGCTTACTGGGAACATTCCTCATCCAACCCAATATCATATTCATGGGTGGCTAATTATTCCACTATTAACTGGGAATCATATATGACACCAAAAGTGCAGGCACAGAGATTCCTGGATTTTATAAACACAAACTGCTGGGACCAGACTCTCAATATTCCTTCCTCACTAATATAGGAGAGTGCAGCACACCCACTAGTGTAATGTTCTGTCTGATAAACTCAGACCACAAAATGCCTCCTCTCAATTAAAAATAAAATATGGAACCTCAGCTAATCCTGGAATGCCCAGGAACTACTCTAAGGCTAACTTCCTACTGTTAAGTGATAACCTGGCAAAGTTTCAAGCCCCCCAGCCAAATCCTGAACACTGCTGCCTATGTGAAATTGTTCAAAGAAACCCTGTACAAGAGTGTTAGTAGCTGCATAGAGGCAGCTGTACTCAACAGGAATAAGTACCAAATTAACTCAAAAACAAGCCACCCTGGTGGAATCACATCAATAGGCAGTATAACAAAAGCAAGAGGCAAAATTAGGAGGTGTCTTCAAACTAAACAAACAACTCTGAGATCAAACAGTCTACCAAAGCCAAATGTGAGGTAAATTTGGCTTTCTAGGTCAAAAAAATCCAAAAGACATTCTTAAGCTATATCTGCAACTTCAAAGGCAATACACAATTGTGTGCAGAGCTCATTGCTAAAGGAGCCACCTATACTGAGCCAGACAATATAGCAAAGTTCACAATCCACAAAAACATGAAAAACGAACTACTGAAACCACCAAGAGCCAAGGTTAAAAACTGCCGATTTATTTAAAACATTAAATGAACCACGCTTTTCGTCCTACTCAATTGTAGGACTTCATCAGAAATACAAAATGTTCATTAATTACAGTAGGTTAAAGAATCATAGGCTCATCGAGCCATGTACATATAGATTGTACATGGATATACACACATTCATAGACTAAAATAACTGTTTTGTCATCATCTGCATAAAACGATGCTTAGAATAAAATAAAAATAAAAATGTTGCTTAGAACAAGGTATAGTAGTGTAAGCAAACATTTATGTAACGTGAATGTATTTATTCATTCATTCATTTTAAGCGATTCCGATGCTGCAGAATTGATTGTAACAATGTTGTTGAAGTTTTTTTTTTTAAGTTGTGGATTTATTGAATCTATAAAGAATTTTAATGTCTGTCAATATTGTTAATCACTGTATCTCACTTTAAGAAAAGGATGATTCTCGTGAGATACTGCTTGGCGGGAAGTTTATAAAAGGCTGTAATTAATGAACATTTTGTATTTCTGATGAAGTCCTACATTTGAGTAGGACGAAAAGCATGGTTCGTTTAATATTTTAAGTATATCAGCAGTTTTTAACCTTGGCTCTTGGTGGTTTCAGTAATATAGCAAAGTTATTGGCATAGAAATTAAGCTCTAACTTCACCCCCTCCAGTCTCCTCTCAGTAAATACCATGAAATGTAACCCTCCCCTCAGTTATCACTAGGGAACAGATTTTCAGTGCTCTTTCTAAGGCCAAGAATACTGCATGAGTAGATCCAGAGAATATCCCAAACTGCCTTCTAAAGAGTATGAAACATGGCCTGTCAGGCACTCTGGCATCACTATTTAACCATAACCTCCAATCAGGCTTCGCATCTCACGAGTGGAGAGCAGCAATGGTCATCCATCTGCACAAAGTCCGGCCATCTACAGACCATGGAAACTACAGACCCATGAATCATACTAGTCTCATATGCAAAGCCATGGAAAGAATTACCATAGAACTGATCAATAATGACATAGGAAACTTCTGGACACTGGACCCAACCTAGTTTGGTTTCATAAAAGTTAGGTCATGCCTACTCAATCTAGTGGACTTCCTTGATAAGGTCACCAAAGCATTGGATGAGGATAAAATGGTTCACACTACCTACCTTGACCTGGCCACAGCATTTGATAGAGTACCCCAATCAGGCATTGTTGACAAACTCAGGAGGTTAGGTATAAACCCTTATGTCAGCTGGTGGATAGTGACCTGGCTCACAGACAGGACTCATGAAGTTAGAACTGGAGAGTCCAACTTTACAAAGATAGCCGTCACAAGCAGAGTCCCTCAGGGATTAGTCCCAGGACCTTTCCTTTTTAACATCTATTTCACTGACGTCAAGGCCAACATGAAGGGCCTCTGGCTGACCAGATTTGCAGATGACTGGAAGTTAGGAGAAGATGCAGCATCCCCAACTGGCACTGATGTTCTCCAGTCAAGGCTGGCACAGACAAATAACTTGGCACAGAACCATGAATTAAAACTAAATACCAAAAAATGCATAATAGTACCATTTTGACAACACACCCCCAAGTGTTAACCCAGTAGTTTGAGAGTTGGGGACACACGTAGACAGTAATCTAGCCTTTGACTATCACTTGTCTATAGTCCTGAGGAAATAGTTCTGTGTTGTGCAACTTATAAACAATGGTATGCTCTAGGTCCAAGGAGGTCATTGTTCCAATGTACTCAGCATTTATCAGACCTATGATTGAGTACAATGCTCCCTTTGTTATGTAGCTAACCAGGCACATCCAACAATTGGAACCTCCGTAGAGGTTCCTCACTAAAAGAATACAGGGTGTAAGTAATATGTCATATGACGATTACCTCAAAGCCCTATAACTGCATTCTGTCTCTTACAGACTGTTGAGGGGAGATGCATGTCTGATGTACAAGGCATTCTCAGACCTCACCCTGATGAACCTCCTGCATATCTGCACAACAAATATCATCAGAATTATCCATTCTAATGACCTAAACCTTGCCTGCAGTATAAATAGGACCTGTAGGAGACACAGGTACTGTATCCTAGAGACTTACCCTCCTGTGGAACAGGCTCCGCATCCATGTAGAACAGATTTCCTCCTTAACCCAATCAAAGTGTAACTTGGACAGTTGTATTGGGAACAGAAAATTCATCCCTGGTTTGGCACCTATGTCTCTAATGGACACAGGCAGCCACTAAATGGTTCATCACCAATGCCTCTGATTACACTTATTAAGGGTACCAGAACTTGTCAGATATTTGGGATACATGGCTAGGCTTAAAAAGGCCCTGGTGGTCGCTAGCTGAGTATACATCTGTTTCTTAAACAAGAAACCTCTTTATTGAATTAATTACTGACATTTTCAGATGCAAACATTGTACACCACATATAATCTTCTAGATAGTCATTTTCAATTGAACTCTGCTTTCCATCAATCCTCATTCCTTCTCCAAAGCATTATTCTGCATATGTTATTTCCACAGTTCCATTTTTTCTATGTAATTTGCTCCTACCCTTTTCGAAAGGCCCTACTTCCAGTTCTGTTACTTTTGTTACTGTATTCACTGTTTCTACTATGGTAGTTATAGAATTTGATTTCCATTATCTAGTAATGTTTTATTTTTTTTGTTACTCACCAGAATTAAACTCAGCAATGCCTATGTCTAAGCAATTCTGATTCTGTATCACAGCTCAAAAAATCATACACTTAGATACACCAGTTTGCTCAGCCAGTAGTTTTCAGGGAATGTTTAGTCTGCCAACCCATTACACTCCCAAAAACATGTTCTCATTTACCTCTTTCTTCCCCATCACACCTCCAACATTTGCAATCTAACTAAGGAAAAATTCTTTGGATTCTGCTTGGGGTATGAAAATACCTGTGCAAACACTTCCAAGTAAAAATCCCAAATCTTCTAGGCTTTGTTGCATATTTGGGAGCCATAGATATATCCTCCCCATTTTTTGTGTATTGCTTATCAAATCTCTTCTCATTCTTTTTTAACCTCCTCTGATTCCTACAGTTTTCATGCAATATTTTATATGTCTTACTAATTATCCCTTTTTAAAGCAGTTTCTGATCTAGATTCTACTAAAACCACTGCCAGTCCTGGTCTTTCACTTAGGATACCCTATTCCTTTCTCTTTGCCTATACTCTGATTTCAGTCCTTGATAGAGAAGACAATCTCTAGCCTGTAGTCTAAATGTATTCTTTGTCTCTTCCCATTCTATTACCTTTCCCTCTCTAATTATTTGCTCCCAAAACCTTGGTACCTTTGCCAATTTTCTCCAGTAAATTCCTCCCCCTCTTAACTATTCTCTCTACCCCTAATTACAGTCCTCCCTATTGGCCGAATTTCATTTCTCTGTTCCTGTGTCGGCTTAGTTCTTAGAATGCTTTCTGCTAGTTTATGAATGTAATATTCTGTATGGTGGTGGTTGTTCTCCTTAAGGAGCTGCATATAAAATTCCATTCTCTACTTATTTATTGAGCTCCTCCCTTGTTTCATCATCATTCCTTTCCACTTCGAATTATAGCTTTCTGCTTTTATGTTTAGGAGCCTTAACTGTGACGCTCTGAAATACCCCTTCAAATCTAGTAATCCAAAACTGCCTTGTTCCATTGGAAGGATCAGCTTACCTCACATGATTCTTGCCCTCTTCCCCTCCCAGATAAAATCAGTCAACTCTGTATTAATTTGTTTTCCACAACTTCTCTTTACATTGATAAAAATACACCTGACCCATGTAAAAAAATATGACTGACCTGTGTATAAAACTGAAGGGACTAAAAACGTTTTCACTGTTTGCATCTTGCTATCCATATCCATAAAATAGAGCTTCCAGTATCTCAGTTTTTGTATTCTCTTTTGTTTAGTCTTTTCCCATGTATCCTTAGCTGCCATAACAGAATCCTTTTTAACCCACATTCCTAAGTACTTCATTTTACTGTGTCCCCATAAATATGGGTATTTCTGAACCAATTTGTGTGTGATACATAGTTTAGAGCTATTGCCTTTGTTTTAACTTCATTCATTTTGTATCATGAAAAGACTTGAAACTGTCTCAGAATGTTCCATAACACTGAAATGTTCTTTTCTGGCTTTATCAGATCCAAAATAATATGTACAAATAAAGCCAGCATTTCCTGATTACCATATCACTTGTATCTTTGAATGTCTCAATGGTTGTAAATATAAAGGAAATACAAAGGGGAAAGGGGCCACCCCTGTCTGATTCCTGTGTTCAAACAGAACTTGTCGGAGAGGATCCCCACACACACACACACTTGCCTCTAATCCCTCATATATCTTTCTAATTAACATTATTATTGTGTCAGGGAATACAGATGCTTCCATTGCTTTTCTCATAAAATCCCAGCTTTCTCTGCATCAAGACCCACAAATAAAAGTGGTATTTTCTTAAATTCTGCTTCCATTTTGATCGCCATTATCCTATTATAATGTTGTCAAATGTTTACCTCCACTCCCCAGAGCCACATTGATCCATATCTATCAATTTTAACATCATCTTTGACATTCTTTTAGCCATTATATACACAAACACTTTATAATAATGGTTTAGAATCAAAATGGGCCTATATTAAGCTGGATCTAATGGGTCTTCTACATCTTTAAGTATTACAGCCACCACAGCTTTCTTCCAGAATGGTGGTGCTTCTCCTCCTTTTAAAATGCTGTTAAACAAAATCATCCAGATCTTTATCCCTTTCCCTCCCAGCTTCCAAGCTTCTACAGGAATGCTATCTATTCCTGGAGACTTTCCTGTATATTGATTATATATCACCATTTTATCTCATCTCTTCCTATCCTAACTGTTAATAACTGAGCCTCATCTACCTCCAACCTTGGCATAGTTGTATCTTCCATAAGCATTTCCATTTGTATTTTTTTTCTTGATTTCTGCATTTTTTTGCATTATACAGATTTTCATACAACTTCCAAAATATCTCTAATACCGCTATAGGATCTCTGGTTCTTTTCCTTGTTTTAGGCTTAAATGGCAACAATCCTTTCTACTTTCTGTTGCCTGAGCCATTATGCTTAAAAACCTTTGTGCTCTGGCGTTATTTTCAGAAAAAAAAACAGTTGCTTAAACACAATCTTTCTAAACTCTTGTATCCAGGTAGTCCCTTATTTTCTCTCTATCACTCTGCAGTTGCTCCTCTTCTGTGAGATTGCCCTTATTCCACAATTCTTCAACCTTTCTCAGAAACTCTAAATAATGTTTTTTACTTCTTAACCATATCTCTTTCTTTTAGTTATCCTATTTTTAAAATCCACTTTCATTTAATTCCACTTCCTAGCTATATATTCTGAAGACATTTCTGTCTTCCCTAATAATTCCTTAATAATTTCCACTACCCATTCTTTAAATTCTTCTCTGTTTAACAAATTGGTGAGGAAGCACCAGTATCTCATTTTTATTTCATTATCCTGCATTTTTATTTTCATTATTATTGGCACATGATCTGAAATAGTTATTGGATGCGTATCAAAACTTTCAATTCAATGCACATGTTCCTGAAAAGTGTAATTACTGTATAGCCTAGTTTAGTTTTTCTACCTTTGGGAATAATATGTAAATTTTCTCCAAGCTCCTCCTACTGAGTTCTCATCTTCCATACCAAATATTTTCTTACATTTTCCATTCTCGGTCCCCCAGATACCTCTTCACTGTTGCAAATCACAATAAATTCCCCAAGTAAAAGTAATATTCTCTGCTGAAATCTAATTATCTCCCAGAAATTTCTTAAGATCCATTGTAGCAGTTTTACCTGGAATATAAATACATGCCAGTGTAATCTTCCTCCCTTGCCAATAGCCCCTTATACTACAACTCTACCATTATTATCTTTTTTCCCCTCTTCTATCATTGTTGGAACCCCTGTAGCAATTAATGTAAGTACTCCCCTTTTCCTTTGTCCCAGATATTACATTGAATAACCATCCTAAAATCCCTTCTTTATCAAATTTACAATTTTAGGTCTTTCCAAATGCGTCTCCTGCAGCATAGCTATTAGCACTCTGCATTTCTTAATATAGCTCACTACTTTCTTGCTGTATATACCTGTGAGACCATTCACATTCAATGATAATATATAACAGTTGCCAGTATGAAGTTATTATTCCCATGTGTTATGTATAACCGCTTTTTTAAATGTCTAGTTTCAGCTTTTGTGTTACATGAATACACTAATGTTTGGCAGGTTGAACCTTTATACAGTTTTGTCATATCCATTTGAACCTATGTCACATCTTACAAGACTTTTTGTTTTAATGAAACCTTTTAAACAAAAGAACAGACACAGCCCCAGAACACTACCGTAACATTTTAACTTAAAACAAACACACAAGTCTATGTACATATTCAAATAATGAAGATTAACCCTCCTAATAGGAACACATATCCCAGATTGATAGCTACACTCACAGGCTGTAATTGATATATAATTAAGGTTATCCATGCTAAGATGCATGGTACAGCCTGTGCTTCTCCTTACACTGTGCTGTCTGTTTTTGTCAAAACTTTATTCCTCCCCCAGATGTAGAAAACGACTTCAATAATTTTAGAAAACATTATCTTTTAGCCATTGAAAGTATTCTGTTTTATTGCCCTCTTATTAGATTGTCTCCATAGAATCATAAGAACCAACTATACAGTTGCATTCAGCTACAAGCTGCACATGTACTGTGAACATTTATTTGATAAAGGAAAACATTTCATTACATTCAATGTTCTTTTACTTGTTTGCTTGACTTAAAACGTGTTGTTAGATCAAGCTAAGAGCCTTAATACACTCATTGTCTTATACAAAGTAAGAAAAAGTATATCAGTTTTACTTATATCATGCTCTGTATACTTTTATAGACTCTATTACCTCAACAACCTACAGGCTTTCCTCTCTTTTTACATTACAGAACCTACATTTCTTAAAACTAAGCAAGAACAACACCTGTTTACTTTAGTATCCCTATAACACACAACAGTAACTGAAAATACTTAACTATATAACAGGCAGTATATGTCATGTTTTATAAAAATACTATTAAGAACAAAAATTGTTTTACTCACAGTTACCTCTTTTCTTCCTCTTCCCCTCTCCTTAATGTTCTTTCAAACATTAATGATATGAAGTAGGGCATATGCTTTGGAGCCCCCTACAAAAAAGTCTGATATTTCCAGGTTTTCTTGTTCACTCATATTTCATAAATGTGGTTGATGATTTGTAACCCCACATTTCTTCATTAATTACGAAGCTGCTGTTTTTCTTCCTTTTGATCTGCATCTCCAAACTCCAGTCTCTGGTTCATTTCCAAAGTATTCCTAATTCTTCTAGTCAGGTCCTGTATTTTTCTCTGTCTCCCAAACATTTTCCTTTGGAAGAGTGGAAAAGGTTTCACTGGTATAGTCTCTCTAAGAGCTTTATTATCAGAAGAATAAGAAGGAGAGTCCCTTTCTGTTTGGTAACTCAATTTTTGTTGGACAAACTTTTATATTTCCTACTTTGCATATTCTGCATCAAAACTGATTTTGACCCTCCTGGAAAAACATATTCTGAAGAAAACTGGATGCTGCAGCTTGAATCTCTCACCTGCCCCTCAGCATTCCCTGATTGCTACAATAAACTTACTCCTCTTCTGCATGATGTACCATGAGTAATCATTTTTTGCAAACACTCTAGTGTCTCTAACTTTCAGTACTTTGTCCTCCTGCCACAGTTTTGTCACACTCAACTCTTTCTCCTTGGTAGGTTTACATCTTTACTATTAGAGGTCTTGGCTGCTTTCTCATGACCAGGTATGGAGAATGCACACAATGTGCCCTTTTAATTAACAGCTCCTTCTGTGGAATACCAGTCCAGTTGCTTATTTGTATTTCATAAAATGAATACAGTGTATTTCTTCCAATTTCTCTGGTACAGAAGAAAATCTTAGTTTTTTCTTATGTGCTCTGTCCTCTAATTCTAACAGTTTTTGAAACATCTATTCTTGAGCAGTCTCATACTCAGCCAGATTTTTCTTCATTTTGGACTCTGATTTTTGCAGTTTTATCAGCTCATCTAAATATCTAAAGTTTCTTCCATTTTTTCCAGCCTTTTCTTAGTTGAGTTGATCTAGCCCTTCTGTGTTTTGTTTATTTTAATCAGCCCTGAGCACATTGGACTTATTGTTTACTCTAGATTACTGGAGGTCATATCTTGCACAAAAGCTAGCGTTTGAACTGCTTTTTGCTGAACAGCTGCAGGATTCTTCCCAGCCAGTGTTTTCTCCTCAGGTTTTGTGGTTGATTTGCGTTCAGGTTCTTAAATTTCTTATGGGTCTATGTTAAATCAGTGATATGTTATCCCTGGGAAAAAAATCGCTGTTCCGTGTCTTCGGGATTGTCAGCTTTCACTCTTAAAGGGTCGATAAATCAGCATTCACTGTTTTAACTGTTCGCTGATTTAATATAGACCCTTTCTTATTTGCTTGCCTCTAGGCATTGAACTTACTAGCCAGTAACTGATAATGCACTCAAAAAGACAAATTCACTGACTCTCTCTTCTGAATTTCTCTCTTCGCACTAGAAAAGCTGAAATTAAGCTGCTATTCAGTATGCAACCATTTTGGAAGTCCATTAGCATAGTATACATCTATGAATCTATAAATAGTACATCTTTTTTCATCTAAAATTACCCCGTCTGTTTTAGCACAGCACTATACTCATGCAGAAAGAAAGTTTGTTTTATTATGAATTATCACACTACAAAGATTTTGAAAGATATGCATATACATTCATAGAAAAGTACTAGGATAGTTGCCCTTGTGGACCATTTTAAGCCTAGCCAATTTCCCTTTCATAGTTAAGAATCAAACCCTGACCTTGTGTCTGTGAGGTAAACACCTTATCAATTATATCAACCCATATATGTAGCTTTTGTGAATGTTTAGTGTGAACAAAGTTTAGACTATTTTAAAAGTGTATTGTACCATGGCAGGAGATATTAAACCAGTTAAATCCCTACAAAATTGGCATATACACATACATTACATAATCAAACTTGCATACCTTATCTAAAAAGAAAAAAATCAAGGTGAAATGATTAATGTCCTGCCTAACTGCCATTAAATGAGAGAAATAACTCTGTTTTTGAATGTTACTTTATTTTCAACATTTTCATGATGCTTGAATACCATACAGTATGCAACATATGCTCAGAACTTGATTCTTAATGAATATATTGCTGAAACTTTAAAGCTCAATGTGTTTAAATGGTACGTATAATATCTACCAGATCTGGTAACTATTTAGGGTTTCACTCCCTGCTGACCTATATGTTTGATCATCATCATCGCTGGGATTAGAGTTAGACCATGCCCTTTTGAAATTAAAACTCCCTAGCGGGCACGATAACTATAATAACAGAGGAAGGGAATGTGTTAAACAGATTTTCCCACATACTCAGGAGTTTATGGTGACATCCTTTGGAGCATAACATGACACAAGAAAGAAGGCAGAGAGAGAATTAAGCAGAACATACTGTTCCATAAGTATATATCAACAATATTAAGCAGTTATTTATGCAAAGGAAGGTCCAAACTACTGCAGTACATTTTGTGAAATGCTTAAAAGCATATATATTTAAGAATGATATACGCTTGTTCGTGTCATATCTGTTACTCCTCCTAATGCATATGTTGTTCTATTTTCTTTTTACCCTGTATTTTCTACAAGTATACCATCATCAGAAAAGTGAAAGGGCTGTTTAGCACAGGAAAGCTACTGTTGAACACTCATAAACAAGAATCTGTTTTTGTTTTTTAAAAGCTGAAAATATGTGATCTGATTTATAATCACAATATGGTATTTTGGAGGGTATGCATCAGACACATCTGAGAGGTGGTCAGCACATAAAGGCATTCAGCTTCGGCAGTTGATCTTATTCTGTATGCAGTCCTCACCATGCTTCACATGTGTATAATGCATGCCCCCTCATGTAATATTGCTTGCTTTCCTACCCGTTGACCAGGATCTATACTGTACTGCAAGTACATGTCAGTATCATCCAGCACAGCACAAACGAAGAGCAAAGTAACAGTTAACATTTAAAAGTAAGTTTAGTGAAAAAAAATCTTCATGACACATTAGATTAATTTCCCTTATATAAATTAAACCTGTTAAATTAATTCCCCTTGTGGATTTTTTTTTCTTTTTTCCTTTATGTTCCTTTGTATGTTTTTCAGACTAGGAAAACTGATTGTTATATTCACTCTAACTTTAAAAAAGCAATACAATGTAGTGTGCTCTTTTAAACTGGCTGTCTTCTGAACTTTACTGCACATCAGAAATGACCATGCTAGCCTAAAGAGCAAGTTTCCACATTTATAACGTCCATCTCCAAAACAAATATATTGTGCTTTGGCTTATCTGGTGCAAGCGATCTCCAGTAAAAATGAGATGAGTTTTATTATATTTCAGAATACAAATGCAGTACACAGTGAAACTGCAATTATTTATTTGAAACATCTGAAAGTTCCGGGTGCTTTTGTTATGTTTGAGAAATGATTTCACTCACTTTTGCATCCAGATAACATTTTTAAATAACAGCAAGGTAGACATGTTGATCCATGTGGCCATTTTCAGGCATATCCTTGGAAATGCCATGCATCAAATACTGCAAGGCTTCTGTACAGTAAGTTATGCACACATTGTACCAAGGGAGAATACTAGTAATCCTATAATATATCAACGGGTAGTAAAACAGACCTAGTAGAATCATTTTTATATAATAAAGACTGATTATTGTTGTTATTCCATAATGTGCATTCTAACTGAACAACTCTTTCAACAAAGCCATTGTAAATTGTGTATAAACCGATAAAATGAAGTCCATCAGCTAAAGTATTGTTGCTCAGCTGGACATCCCATTCTCGTATGCTCATTAACATCACCCTTAAATATATTTTTATGGACCGGGAAAAATCTAAGAAAAATCAAGGACATTCTGCAAAAGTCCGGACAGCTGACAGTTATGGTCACTATCAGTGCAATTGATCATACTGCCTGTAACCATTCCTCTTAAATATCTACATTTTATGCAAAATGTCCTTAATTTTCCACACGTTTTTATCACTGTCCCTCATAAAATTTTTGCTTTTTAGTGAAATTCTGTGTACCAGAAAGCAATATATAATAACTAAATAAATAAAACACACACAGACTGCTGCAGTGGTCCACTCCTCTATTAGATTACACCACAGTGAAATGCCGTGCAGGCATGGGGATGCATGTACCATATACATGCATCGTACATCAGCAAAGAAGAAGGAACTCGAGAGAACTCTAAAGTGCCATTAAACAAATACATTATTTAAGAAAAGTAAGCATTTTTTTTCTTTGTGTTTGCCCTTGTTACCAAATCACACCAACCATGAGTTTTTCCTGTGGTACCCATACTCAGTCATGGATTATTGCTAAAATGTTCAGAATGTTTGACTTCTTAATTAACTGTCATTTTGGACAGCATAGCGGGTAAATGCTAGTTTTGAAGCTGATTTGGTCCTGAGACTGTTAAATGCCTAAATGTCATATAGTAGTTGTAGTTGGCAAAATAAGTAATCACAAGTAACATGCTTAATGTGTGACCATCATTTTAATTAATTCCATTCAGCTGGGAATATGTAGTCTGGAAGTCCCACCTTTAGTGGAGTCCTGGAGAGAGCTCTCCTGAAGAAGGAACAAAATATAAGAAAATAAACCGGTATGTAGCATAATACCAAAACACACAGATTACAGTGATAGAATGAATTGTACATCAGCATTCACAAATTGTAATAAAATCAAACAATATAATCTGATAATGAACATAGACACAGTCGGCAAAGAAGAATACAATAAAGAATGTAATTTTATGTTAAAGACCACGTACACCAACAAGCAACTAGTGAAAAACCCAACGATACAAAAAAAGTCCTTCAAGGCAACCAGGATACAAAACACAAAAAGGATTTATTATGAAGCGCTTTTCGTCATTCACGATGGAATGACTTCTTCAGATAAATCACAGTAAATGAGTCGCAGTATATATACACAACACTCTCATTTAAACAAGCAATTAATTAACCAATTAAGTTGATAAAACCACTGCTTAAAGAAGTAACTCACTTATAAAGTATAATAAAGGTATGAGTACTGGTAATATATATAATAATATACTATTATTTGGTATCAAGTAGTGTGATATGTTAAAATAAATATCTTACAGCTCACTCTAAAACACATATAAGAAAATATTTGTTATTAAATTGCTTTTGTTTCATAGGAAACTTGAAATCCTGTATTTAAAGCCAAATACATAAAGATACTCATATCAATTTACAAGACATATAACAAAAAACACAATAATAACTAAATAGTTTATCTAATGACACTATCTAAAGAGTAAAATCAGCCTAATGGGGGCCAGTAAAAATTCAAGTCTATCTATTCAAACTTCTAAGTTTTAAAAGGCATGCTATATTGCAATGCTCGTTTAATCCTGGTTCAATAAAGGCATTAGTTCTAAGCTGCCATGAAAGTTCACTTTCCTCCAACAGTAAATTAAAAGGGCCTCTTCTACTATCTAGTTCTATTTGGTCTAGTCCTATAAATTTAAACTGATGGTTAGGGAAAAGTGTGACATGCCTTGCCAAAGCATTTTCAGTTTGGAAATGGCGTTCACATGTTCGTAAATTCTCTCTCGAAAGTGCCTTTCCGTCTTCCCTATGTAGAAGCATGAACAATCAGTACATAATGCAGCATAAACAACAAATTTAGAATTACAATTCAATCTATGATTAAGTTTGTATAATGTATTATTAATAATATGTTTACTGCCGCTTTTGATATATTTACAAATGTTACAGCTTCCACACTTGAAAGTACCCATTTCTTTACCTTTATCTTTAATTGTTTTACTTTCTAGTAGTGTTTTTCAATGAACGTTTTTAAATTGCAATATAGCATGCCTTTTAAAACTTAGAAGTTTGAATAGATAGACTTGAATTTTTACTGGCCCCCATTAGGCGGATTTTACTCTTTAGATAGTGTTATTAGATAAACTATTTAGTTATTATTCTGTTTTTTGTTATATGTCTTGTAAATTGATATGAGTATCTTTATGTATTTGGCTTTAAATACAGGATTTCAAGTTTCCTATGAAACAAAAGCAATTTAATAACAAATATTTTCTTATATGTGTTTTAGAGTGAGCTGTAAGATATTTATTTTAACATATCACACTACTTGATACCAAATAATAGTATATTATTATATATATTACCAGTACTCATACCTTTATTATACTTTATAAGTGAGTTACTTCTTTAAGCAGTGGTTTTATCAACTTAATTGGTGAATTAATTGCTTGTTTAAATGAGAGTGTTGTGTACATATACTGTGACTCATTTACTGTGATTTATCTGAAGAAGTCATTCCATTGTGAATGACGAAAAGCGCTTCATAATAAATCCTTTTTGTGTTTTGTATCCTGGTTGCCTTGAAGGACTTTTTTTGTATTTTATGTTAAAGCATCACCAGTGTTCAGATATAGGTTCATAGGTTCATACTAGGCTATCTGCCCGAGGGCATTTACAAGCCTAGCCCATCGTTTTGTGGCTTAGGCCACCCCTTTAGTATGGGGAACTATACCCATTATTTTTCTGTGCCTCTGTCGAGCAGTGACACTGAGGTAATCCCTGGGGTATATCTGCGATCTCCCATCCATTGGTCAAGATTTCTCTTGAACAAGGCCAGCGAGGTGCTCTGCCTCACATGTACCGGGATTTTGTTCCACAGCATAGGGAGTCTTTGGGTGATGAATCTATCCCTCCAGCACGTCCTATTAATAGCCGTGTCAAGGTTTAAGTCTCCGCCCTTGTGGCTCTGATGGATCTAGATTTTTTGAGGTGAAGCATATTCATCAAATCTGGGTTTGACATGGCCTTGTATGTTAGGCAAAGGTCACCTCTGAGCAAGCGGTGGCGACTGAATAGAGCTGGAGTTCTTTCAGTCGGGCAGCATAGGACAGATTTTTGAGACCCTTTATCCTTTTGGTGAGGAACTTTTGTGGCCTCTCCAGCTGCTGCAAGTGTCGGGTCAGATACATTCGAATGGGGCATTGTACTCAATCATTGGTCTGATGAGTGATGAGTAAAGGGAAACTATGACCTCCCTTGATCTAGATGAGAATCCCTTCATGATAAGGTGGGCAATGTAGAAGGTCTTCCTAACTACTTTAGCTACATGGGTGTCGAATGACAGACTACTATCAACCTGGGTACCCAGGTCCCTGATAACTTCTTCTGTGCTCAGTGGATTGCCACCTATTTGGTAGCTAGGGGTAACCTTGTTTTTCCCGAAGGGTATGACTATGCATTTTTGGCATTTAACTTTAGGCCGTGGCTCTGGCACCAGTTATCCGTTTCTGTGAGACCCTTCTGAAGGATATCTGTGTCAGATGTGTTTTCTACTATGGCGCCCAGTTTGCAGTCATCTGCAAACTTTGTCAGCCATAACCCTCCTGTGTTTGCTTGTACTTGGAAAAGTAGATGCCAAACAAGAGTGGGCCCAGGACTGAGCCCTGTGGGACACCACTTGTGACAGGCTTTGAGTCTGACATGGCGCCAGCAGCTCTGACCCTGTGGGTTCTGTCACTCAGCCAGTTTGCAACCCATCTTGTGATGTATGGGTTGACATTTAAGCTGATGAGTTTTTCAATGATACCCGAATGGGGTATTGTATCGAAGGCCTTAGCCAGATCGAGGTAGGCTGTATGGACTGCCTTTCCTCATCAATGGCTTTGGTGACTGTTTCAAAAGTCAACCAAGTTTAAAAGGCATGATCTGCCTTTGACAAAGCCAAACTGGGTTGGATCCAAAGTCTGCAAATTCCCTATGTCTTTATTTATGAGGTCCATTATGATCCTCTCCATGGCTTTGCAGATAAGGCTTGTCAAGCTAATGGGCGGTAATTTCCAGGGTCGGTGGAGGCACCGCCTTTGTGAAGTGGTACCACAGTTGCAGTGCGCCACTCCTGGTGCGTATCCAGAGGTAAGACTTTGATTAAACAGCTGTCCTAGCTGTGGGTTTAATTCTCATTGAGTTCATGGAGCACACAGCCGGGGACACCATCAGGTCCCATGGATGCTGTGTTTTTGCTTTGGAGAGAGCAGTTCTCACTTGGGTGCTGGAGATGTTTGGGGGCTGCAATCGTTTGGTATAGATATCTCTCCTTTTGGGGGAGGGGAGAAGTTTGCACTGAACCTGTCAGCCAGTATGTTGGCAATGTCTGTAGGATCAGTAATCTTCACATCATTTTGAACTAGCTCTGAGCATATCTGGGAGTTTCCTCCCAGGTTTCTAACATAGCTAAAGAAGGCCTTATGATTGTCTTTTGAGTCTTTAGCTATTTTTCTCTCGAAATTTGCTTTGGATGATTTTATGAGAGCTCTTAGTTTTTACTTATAGTGATCAAGGGTGTCTTACCTTTTAAGGATTTTGCTCTATCTTGTAGTAGCTTCCTCCTTTTGTTGTAGAGTTTGTTTATGGCTGGGGTCCACCAGACTGGATGCTTGCCTTTGGTACAAAGAGTCTTTGTTTTGCTTGGGATTGCCTTATCCATGCAGTCCTGCAGGTGCTGGTAGAAGGCATTTGTAAGTGATTCAGCGGCTTGAGTACTGTTTTCCCGCTCGGGGCCTTAAAGGAGACCACACTAGTCTTTAGAAGTGTGAAGTCGGCTTTTGAGAAGTTCTTTACTGTGGTCTTTTTATTTCAGGTGGGGTGGGATGAGGACCTCCAGCGAGATTAGTTTGTGGTCTGATCTCACCAGTGAGGGGTACACCTCCGGTGTTGAACATTGTGCTCCCATGTTCGTGATGATGAGATCAAGTATGTTATCTCCTCTTGTGGGGATGGTGACTAGTTGTTCCATGGCATTTGAGTTTATGAATTCCAGGAACTTTTGGGCTAGGGTGTTTGGGCTTGAGTAGTGTTCCCAGTCTATATTAGGGTAATTGAAGTCACCTAGTATGATGGTGTTTGGTGATACATTTATCCCCTCTAGTGTTTTCAGGAAGGCCATGTGAGGTTCCTGAGTTTGAGAGGGTGGCCTGTAACATGCTACAATTTGCAGAGCAGTCTTGCCTATGGTTAATTGCACCTGGATGGTCTCCGATGCATCGTGCGTTGCCACCAGTCTTGAGGTGTGGGTGTCCTTGATGAATATGGATACGCCCCCTCCTTTCTTGGTATTGTCCAGATTTTGGGGCCGGAACGCATGATATGAGGTAAAACCTGATAGCGCCGGGGTACTCTCAGGAGCCTTGAACCAGGTTTCTGTCACAGCACAGACATCGATGTTCTCCATACTGAGAAGGGCCTCGAGTGCGTGCATTTTGAGATTTAGACTTCTGGCATTGAGCAGCATTACCCTTAGTTTTTTTCCTTTTTTGTGTTCTAGGGTGGTAGGTTTAGAATTTGAGCCTTGCCTAAAAAAGGCACTATGGGGTGGCAAGAGCCTTTGCCAATATCCGGAATCCCAGGGTGGCAGGTGCATGCCGTCCCTTGCGTAGCAGCGTGGCTTGTCCAGCATGTCATCCCAGGCAGACAGACACTGGATCCCCTTTGAATGACACCAGTGTTTAAGCCAATTGTTAAAGCTGATCATCTTATCTCTGTATTGTGGCATCATTCTTGGTGAAGGTAGGATACTGCTCAAGGTCAGGGTCATACCTGTCTGGGCTACATAATCAGAGAGCTCCTCAATGTCTCTTTTCATGTAGTCCAAGGAGGTACGTCTCAGGTCGTTTACACCAACGTGGACAATGACTGAATCATATTTGTACCTGCTGTTGAGAGACCTGAGTGCTTGCGTTATGTGGCGGATTCTAGCGCCCGACAGGCAGCTTACTGTGACCTTCTCCTTACTCAGTCTGGTGAGCGGGACGTCAGTGTGTCTGACTATGGAGTCACCAATGACTAGTGTGTCTGGCATTGTGTTTGGCCTTAAGGGCTGTGACTGTTTGACACTCTGACTGTGAGGTCTATGTGTTGCAGGTGTTGTGTTCTGAGGTGGTGGTTGTTTGGGTGTCTGCTTTGGTGGCCTCTGCTGTTTTGGTAGATTTTTGATCAGAGCCTCCGAGTATGTCTTTGTGTGTTTATGTGTATGATTTGAGGTTGTAATGGTAATATGTGAGACTGGGTCTATAGTGTGTGTGGTAACCTTCTCCTCCTGACTGGTCTTGCCAGTCCTATGTTGAGAGAGCTCAGCCTCCAGTTTGGCCGTGTAGTTGCATCTCTCGCATGTATTTGTGTTTTGTGGGAGGAGGAGAGGGTTGTTCTGTGTACATGAGGCAATTGTAACATTGCCTCAATATTCCCAGGTTCACCAGCTGAGCAGGAGAGGACACTAGCAACTGATCCCTCGACATGCTAGAAGGAATAGACAAAAAACTTTAAAAAGATTCCGGGGACGTGGGTGACCGAGAAATGGGGGTTGCCTTTTGGGGTACTATCTATGACAAGAGTGCCGTATCAAGGTAATAAGTACTGTAGGAGCAAGTGCTACGTTTAACAGATAGAGAATAGTCTACTTGGAGTCAAGTAGAGATGATCTTTTAATTATAGGATACGCTGATTAGATCAGTAGTATAGTTCGAGGAAGGTAGTTTTAAGGGAAAATTTGAAGAGTGGACTTTAGGTAGCCGAATAGTTTAAACCTGCTTAACCGGCGCTGCCCTAGTGTGCAACAGTAGCAACTCCGGCTAAATCGCTAAAGCGTGCTTTATAGCAGGGGCTGGAAAAGACAGGAAATGACCCAAATTGGCCAACAAACCACAAGTCACTGCCCTAAACCACTCCTCCGAGGACAAATGAAGGAGTTATGGAAATGACCCTAGTGGCCAATAAAACTACAGTTTCAAGTCAGTAACCACCTCTCCGGGGCAGGGAAGCTGCTCAATGTTAGTCACTGCCACTGATAAACACAGAGACCCTCCTTCAGCCCAAGCAAAATGGCCTCACAGAAACTTTCAAACAGTTCAGGAACAGCAAGCCTGTAACTGAACTTTTTAACTCTCAGAAAAGTGGGAAAAAAGCAAGTTTTTTGTTTTTTTTGTCTTTTACAGTGATAGCAGAGGTTCACAAGTAATATCAAGTTATAACAGTGCAGTAAATGACCCCACACAAGAGTGCTAGGTCAAGGACAGAAAATATGCAAGTTTTAAGAAAAAAACGATTTAAAATTAAGTGCAAACAGGAAATTCAGCAAACAGCTTTTGGTTGTGCTCTAAATACAGCTACTAATACAGAAATCAAGTTTAACAAGCCAGAAAATGCTCAAGCTAGGCAGCTATGCAGAAAAACTTAGCAAAAAATCTCAAAAGTGGCTCCCTTCTTCTCTCAGTGTTTTTTCCTCTTGGAGGGTGCTTCACCAACAGCCAACAAGCCTGAAAAGACATTTTTCATGAAATAGTAGAATGCAATAAGTAGTTATTTATTAAGGACATATAGTAGTAAACAAAACTAGTGGGAACAAAGGAAATATAATTGAAATATGAATGCTGCATCCTGAAACTGAGTTGACTTATAACATTGGTGAGTTATATATGTAATATCAAATTACTTGTGTGTTACTACAGTTGCATGTCCAGTTGCTGTGAAGCTGAAAATTTAGTACATAGGAATGCTTGCTCTGAGTGGTACAGAATGGAGTGAACATTATTTGAGGGTCCAAAGGGCGGCATTCACATGCTAGTGTCAATTAATAATGGGCAGTTTGGATTGCAGAAAAGTTTGCTTGCCTGATAAAGTTGAGATTAGATAGGGTAATGATTGATTCCAACCCACCAAAGATCACAGAGGAAGAAAGAAGGACTGGTAGAACTATTTTGACTAGCAGCAAACCAAGCAGTTCTGAGCATAATTATTTGCATTTTCTCTTCTTTGAAAGATGGTGCTCTCTTGAATTTTATGGTACTTCTCATAGGTTTTCTGGCTTTCTTCTCCCAAACTGTAAATGCTGCATTTTTTCTCAGCTGTATTAATAGAGCTTCTGCCAACACTCAGGCATCATTTGATCTGCTTTTGTCATTTCTATGCCCCTACAAACATGTGGTGCACATAAATGCATAAAGTACTCCAGACAGGATCACACCAGCTGTCTTGGACAGAAAGATGGCTTGATTTTTATTGCTGATGCCTCATTGTATGCATCCCAGCATTTTATACTCCTTGTTTGCTGCTTTCCTATACTGTTTGCTTATGTTTAAGTCATCAGATGCCCATAACAACAATCTTTGCTGCAGGGAATATGTAAATGTATGGGAAAACTTTATACTGTATCACTGGACATCTGTTCTGGTCCATTTAGTAGTGGGATATTGTTATGGTGCTCAGATTGCTGTTTTGAGCTGGGACTATTACAGGGAGCTCAGCTATAAAAACACTGCATCTTGTATCTTATACCCATACTCATTTCTTTTTTCAAACCTGTCAAAAGTTTTGTTCTACGATGCTGTCCATTTGGTGTGCACATGCTTTATCCTTGGCAATGTCAAGTACAAATATTGTACATCTTGCATTGTAGCAGACTGATGTTTTTAAAAATTGTTGTGAATTTTTGATTGCATGCCTTTTTTAACCATCTGGCCTCTATCAGCCTATTCTTTCCTCCCATCAGTCAGTATCCTAGTACACCAGAATACAGAGGTAGGAGCCTTTGTATTATGGCTTTTCTAAGCTGTTCTAGGAGATTTTCATATGTGCTCTAAATAGTTCCCCTTTCAGCTTGAAACCACAGCACTGGGCCCAGGACAAATATACATTTATGTACGACACAGATCCCTGATAAATTGCTTGTGTACTCTTTGGCAGACTTCCTCATCCTGAATCCCAGTTATAAGAGTTATGGTCCATTAGCTTGTCTAATGGTAGCATGGAATAAGGAGCTTTAAAAGCCATTGTTGTAGCTCAACACATAATATAAAATTATCCATGTTTTCATCCCGTAACAGAATAATACAACAAAAGATGTTTCCCTATGCTTATTAGGCCCTTTGAAAGATGGGTTGGCTAGTGCCACCTATGAAAGAATGTTGTCATAGTTGTAGTCCAAGTGGATCTTAACATCATATGATGGGGGTTATATCTGAAAACACACCCAAGGTGAGTCAAGTCTGATAAGCTTTTTATGCTTATTACTGGTATACATTTTCCATCCAGTTATGATACTTGGGTCCTGGGATTTTGTCATACCTTGTTTATAGCAAAATCTCAAAATCCTTGGTAACATTTTAAAATAAATATTACAAGCAAAGCAAAAACTTTATTTAGTAAGGTTGGAAATAAACCAAAAAAAAAAAGAATTGCAGCAACCTTTCTATACTATGCGACACTAATTTATACCCAGAAAGGGCAAAAAGTTTAAGGTAACACTTCAGAAATTAATTTATAAGGAGTTCAACTAGCTTTCAGCATGGTGGCAGTGCAATTCCTCTGCTACTAGACTGGATACTTTAACAGATACTCATTTTAAAGTTTTTACCAACTATATGCCTACCATGCTTTATCAGCACTCATTACTAATTTCCTTGATCCACTCTACAGCTAAAATGGATCCAGAATGCAGTGCTAGAAAATCTGTGTGACCCAACCTCTTAGCCGCTAAGCCAATTGCCACATCCATGTGAGGAGTAAACGTGATGCTGTAACTTCCCTGATTAATAGACTTTGGTAATACATCCAAACTGAAGCTGATGGCTGCACATAACCAGGAAGGAGTCTACAATAGATGATCAAAATTTCAAAAAGCCGATTCCCATATGGCCGAGACCATATGACTGACTTTTGAAATTTCGAACATCGTAAAAAAAAAAAAAAAAGTACCTGCACATTGCTGGCTGGGGGGGGCAAGCCCCCCTGTGCCCATATACCAACTCTGAGATTGCACTACAGTGTGGAAGATGGAAATCTTCCCATTCTGCACTATACGAAGATGCCCGTTCTGCATATTCATAATTTCAAAAGCCAATCATATGGTCTCAGCTGTATGGGAATTGGCTTTTTAAAAATTTCAGTCATGTGTAGGGAACCCCAGGAAGATGTATGGCAACTTATCCCTAAAATGGGGTTTCTGGAATCTGCAGTTTTAGCTAATGCACAATGGATACGGTCCTCTTAGGCAGCTATAGTTGAGTACAACATTGCCATTGCTAATTTCACTGTTATAGTAGGGGATTTGGAAAACTGTTCCAGATTTTGCAATCTCAGATTGATGGCTCTTAGTGAAACAAATGCAAGGAACAATTTAGTTTCTATAATATGCCTTACCCAAAGCTCCATATCCCTTATCCTATTAAATCAGAGAGAAAGCTTATCATTCATTGTGATCACCTCCTAAATCAGGCCACCCTCCATGACAGTGTATAATGAGGTTTCTAGACTATTTGGAGAAGGAGGAAATATGAAGCAGAGCCAAAGAGGGGAAGAAATTCATGCTGGAGAAGTTATAATGCATCATTATGAAAGATGATGTTAAGGCAACTTTCAGTGCTACCCCATGGGGAAAAACACCAGGCCCAGATGGGCTAACCCTTGTTTAGGTCATGCTACTCGACAACTACTATTTGATCCACTTAATGATTCAGTAATTTCTTTTATACCAACACCACCCCTCTCTCAGTCCAGAAATCAAGAACAATACCAGTACCCAAACCAGGCAATGGCCCTGCGAGAACTGAAAGTTATAGGCTATGATCTCTTATAAATACAAAAGCAACATTCTGTGTGAAAGTGTTAGCAAACACAACTTGCCTCTTGTTGCTTTCCTTAATCCATGAACAACAGGCTGATTTTATAAAGAGCACGTTGAGCACTGATCATGTGAGAACTTTGATTTATTAATTCAGAATGAGTGCACTTTTGCCATTAAGTTGTCATATTTATTGATTTTGAGAGAGCTTTTGACACAGTTGCATGACATTTTAATTGGGAGACCTTGGCATCCTACAGTTTCTTGCCTGCTTTTACTGCTACTTTTAAGGCATTGCATTGGAGACTTATATCTAGCATATTGAGAGGAGTCACAGTTTCTGTTGCCTTCACCTTTAGTAAAGGTACCAGATACCGCCCCCCCCAGACAGATAATTTACTTTGTTTATTGGGGTAGTATATTTAATGAAAAGAATTGCCATCTGTCCTTACATTCAAGGAAGCTGGGACATGAGGAGGTTAAGAAAGTCTGGTTCACTGATTATTGCTTTACTCTAACTAAGTATCCTAAAACAGACACTCATGTCTTGACAAGTGTTTTCCTGGTATCAAAACCTAGCTGGAATTAAGGTGAATGTTTCCAAGACTGAAATACTACCCATCAATGTTGTAGCCATTGATTTAAAATGGAAAGTTAACTACCTTATGAATGGTAGAACTAAACAACCGTGTCAGTGGATAAAAAATAAGTCAAACCAAAAAACCAAAAATCCACTGTGTGGAGCAATGTTCCCTCCGAAGGAATTACAGAACCAGTTGATAAAAACAAACAGTCTTTATTACCAAAATACACTCCAAGTATAAGCACTTTCGTCTGCCAACATGCAGACTTTATCAAATACATAGTCTTATTCATTAAGCACCTTTATATACCCTTTGTAATTAGGCAAATTATTGTTTTTTAAAGTGAAATTACACTAAAATACATTTCAAGCAACATTCTTACAAAATTATAAAGAATGTGATCTTGTCTCATAAGACCTCTGCTCTGGCAACTAAAATGGGCTTTATAGAAGCTAGTTCATTAATCCCAGGTAATTCACATGCATTTAAATGCAGTTGCCATCGCAGTTCACATTCCTCTATTTTATTGTGCCAGTTACCCCCTCTGGCATTTTTCTCCACTATTTCTAAAATCCCAAATCTAAATACAGTAAATGAGTGGCAAAGTAATGTGTGTTTGTACAGGACATTATTAACATTGGCAGTTCTAATGGCATAGAGATGTTCATATATCCTTCTTCTAAGAACCCTCTCAGTTTTCCCGATGTAAAATCCATTACATCCTTCACATATGCCAATGCACACCAACCCTTTGCTTCCACAATTACCCGCTGCTAATCTAATCTCTTTCAAAGGTTCACCTATCCTTACTACCTGGTCTCTCAATATGTAGACACATTGTGCACACATCCCACATGGTCTCGTACTTTTATCCGACACCTTTTTATGGGATGTTCCAAGAGGTGTTTGATGTTGTTACCCATCTTATGGGTGAATGTTGATGAAAGTGCTTATACTTGGAGTGTATTTTGGTAATAAAGACGGTTCGTTTTTATCAACTGGTTCTGAAACAATTTTTCGGAGGGCATATTGCTCCACACAGTGGATTTTTGTTTTTTGGTTTACCTTCTAAATGGTGTACCAAGTTTCCCAAGTACTGGAGTATAGAGCTACACCCTTCTGACTACTAGATTATGAAACTCAACTAAATTATGGTCAGATCTGTGTTTTCTTCGTTTGACTGTGTAGTTAGTTCCACAGGTCTGACTGAACAAATTAATATTTTCTCTGGCTGATTTGCATAATGCTGCTGACTTGTTGAGCCTCCAAACTTGTTCTCTCTATTAAAATATTATCAGAAGTAATAATTTTCTTTAAACACAGAAGTGGGAAATTAGCAGTGTTATCAGCTGCACACTTTTTCTTTGGTTACTGCATTACAGGTACTGGATACACTGCTGGATTGTAGATGAAGCAAACTCACTGCCATTTTATATGGTTCATTTCTTTATATATACAAATGACTGGCTTTAATATGTGACTGCTACATGATGTATATGAATTGACTGTGCCTTACTGATTTGCATTTCTACTCCATAGGAAAGTTTGCCAATCAAATTGTTAAAATTAAGAAAAAGTTGGTAAGCTGTGTGCTGCCTAAGGGATTACACATGAACAAATTCATATCCAGCTGCTGTGTTAGCAAGACTCGGGAGTGCATTAGAGACTAAGAGAGCCAAATGAAATATTTCTTCTTATTTTCTTCCATGAGGATCTGACAACATAGGCCAAGTTTCCAGCTGCATAAATGGTGCAGATACATTCTCACTGGGCTTCTACTAAAAGAAAAACAAATCAAAATATTCACTAGAAGGTTTGCTTACTTGGCAAAAGGATATGTGAATTAAATAGTGATGCATAAAAATTTACAGTACAGAGAATAAATGTCGCATCAAAATGGAAAGATAGCTGTTAGGAGGCAAATCATTTTCCTAACTTGCAGCCTGGTTTTTATTCTGCTTAAATTGTTAAAAAATGCATGGCAATAGGCTTTCTGATATTGTCTAAGATGTTAACATATATTAATATACTTTAATACTAGCGTAACATATATTCTAAACCTTGCATCATAGTTTGTGTCTGAACCTACATTTGTGCTGCTGTATGTAATGCTAAGGATTTGTGGAATCATGTTGTTTCATGAAAATGACAGCTTTATTGAAGTAGAAGTGCCTCCCCCCAAAATAATACCCCATGCACTGCCATGTGTGAGACTTCTCAGGTCCCACTCTCTTAAAATCAACCTCACCAGAGATCCTCCAGCACTGGAGAAAGGGGGTACATTTTGCTAAAACAGGTTTTACTGTTATGGTTATTTATATACTATGTGTGTTTCTGAGTAGTATCCCACAACACCTCAGGAGGTGGGAGGGGTTATATGCCTTTCAGTCTACAGATTTTATGCTGATTGTGTGTCCATGTTTTTGACTGAAATGTACCTAGTTTTCAAGAGCTTTTGTAACCGTTTTTAATGTTTGTAGCTTGAGAGGAATATTTTGACTTGATGGAAGTTGACGTTTTCACGGTACCAGTCCAGGACCCACCTATCTATTCCTTTTTCCAATGCAGTTACGCAACGTGAACTGTTGCTTGTGTCTGAAAGAAAGGCACAAAGCAGCATCACAGGCAGTCAGTGACTTTTGAAGGTTGTCTCCCACCTGGAGTTTTCAGAAATATGAACTAAACAAATAAACTAAATGTTGATCAGTTGATCAGTCTATCCTTGCAGTTAAGAAGACAAAAAAAGGAAAAACACACTTTGGATCATAAAGAAACAAGATACTAAAATGGTAATAAGCAACTGTCAACATTTATTTTTACCATTTTAGTATCTTGTTTCTTTATTTTATGAGGTGAATCCAGAAGGACATATTTATGTTGTCTCCAGAAATAAGTTGAGTAATGGGGGGGTAATGGGTGGAGGACAGCTACCCATGATAACCATTTGAAATGTTGGGACCTGCTTCAGCAAGTTCTAAAATAAGGAGACTGAATAGCTGAAAAGGCAGACTGTTATACTAAGTCTGAGATGGCCATTTCTTGGAATATTCGCTTTTCTCTGAGGTATGGTGATCTCCTAGTTGGTATATAGCTTAGAGGGCTGTAGGTGGTTCAACCCCACATCTGCAGGTGCAGGGGTGCTTGCCCACTGCAAAAAAAAAACAAGTTTAAAGGAGAAGACTAAAGTCTGATAGTCACTTTTTTCCTGCATTTTTTTGTCTTTGTGTGTCCATGAGTGTGCGTGCGCGCGCATGTGTGTGTGTGTTTGTGTCATCACTTGACATTACAAGTGCCAACATTTCATTAGGGAGTAGATTAGTACAGGACCCAAGGTAGATTTAACCTGCCCCTGGTTGCTATCATCACTGGTAGGATAAATGGTAGAGAGAGCTGCACTGCCATTGTCAAAGAATGAATGTGACAGTTCTGCACCAGATCAACACATGATCATGTTATGCAGAGAGCAGCAGGCAGTAAATATTCTTAATGCAGTAGCAGAGTCATATTGCTGAACCCTTGACTCATCCAGGCAACATAAATAGGCTTTCAGCAAGCAAAAAGCATTCCTCAGTAGTTATCAGTGTCTGGGACAGGGTGATGTTAAAGTGCTCCTCAGCAGTTCCCTTATTATGGACTGATGTCATTAGCCAAGATTTGAGGAGGTAGGGGGGCACAAATAATGGAGAGGTTACCCATTACATCTTTTCACAATAAAAATAGAGACATATTTGGTTAATAACACTTATGTAATGCATGGAGTGCTGCGATTACACTCCGATAGTTAGAAAAAGACAAATCAGTTAAGTCCTAGTGTAGAGTGTGACCTGATCTTAACAAATGTTAAACACCCCCTTCTTAAGTTGTTAAAGTGATGACTAGTACTAGGCAGTAAAATCTGCCTGTTACTGACCAGCAAACGACAGCAGCAGAGGAAAACATTTGCTTTTGCCTGTTGATAATATGCCGTAACCTCTTGTTATAAACTTAGAAAGTAGTTAGAATAATAGGATGTGTATTCATCTGCATTTTCTGAAGGATATACCTAAATGTTTGTAATTTTTTATTGTCTTCAATCCGCAGCAATTTTTCTGAAAACCATGGACTTTGAGGAACACACCAAACATATCAGGCAAAAATCTGGACAATCTGTGAAAGTTGGCATAGTTGAAAGGCATGGAAGATGAGTGTAAATGTGAAGGAGTGAGTTACACTGCATTTCTGACAGGGCTTGCTAAGTGCTTTACAGCTTTCAAAGTCAGCAACACACTATACATTTTATTTTTTCATTTTTACTGTAACTGTTAGTACAAGAAGCAGCTAAAGCTCTATGCACTGCAAAGAATTATTTTCAGGTCGGCATGGATGGGAGGACTTATTTATTGAGCTTCACTCAAAAAGTGTATTTCTTGGCATCCATGTCTTGAATGCATAATAAGCCAATCAGCATCAGCGACCCACTCATAATCCTGTATATAGTCTGCTTTTACCATCTAGGAGACCAAGAGCAATCCTGCCATGCAGAAATTAGCAGTATAGCAAATGGGGACATGGGAATCATGGATAATACCAGGATGCTGGGACAATATATTTGTAATGCATCTCCATGCATCACACACTAACTGACAGTTAATGGAATGGTAACCCTTCCTGTTATGGTACTTCTCACTTCAGAATCCAGGTGGGTGCAGTCTACTGCACCTGACATCTCGAGGAAGCATGTACCACTCCATAGAAGGCACGGATGGTAGTGTTTAAATCCTGCATTGACCCGGGGCATATTTATATATATATATATATATATATATATATATATATATATATATATATATATATATATATATATATATAGAGAGAGAGATATATATATATATATATATATATATATATATATATATATATAGTTATTTATTTATTTATATAGATCGCTATCATATGATAGAAACTTCATTTGACTGAAATACATTTCACAGAAACCATAAGACTGAAATTTCAAAAGACTGAAAAGTCACTTGACTGAAACCCATAAGATTGAAACCCATAATACTGAATTTCAACATAGTAATTGTGAACAGGACCATATAAAACCAGACTAGGTGGGGGGCTATGCCCTCCACACCCCCAGTGTGGGGGTCTGTGCTGACCACACCCCCCTGACTATATATACTAACTCCAGGATTGCACTACAGTGGGGAAAGGGCATATACCTTTCATGTACCTTACAGTAGTCTACATGCTGCCACTACTATGCCCTTTTCCCCACTATAGTGCTATCCTGAAGTTAGTATATATACTTAGTGGTGTGTGGATGGCGTAGCCCTCCACCAAGTTTGGTTATATATCGTCCAGTTTAAAATTCAGTATGTTGAAATTAAGTATTATGGGTTTCAGTCAAGTGACTTTTCAGTCTTTTGAAATTTTTTGAAATTTCAGTCTTATGGTGTCAGTCAAATGAGTTTGTCAAATGAGGTTTCTACCATGTGATAGGGATATATATATATATATATATATATATATATATATATATACATACACTTATCCACATGAACCAAGAGTATACTGATGATGTGATTTGCCCAAAGTATCCTCAGTCTGTCACTGAAAGGTCCCTGTGTAAAGTATAATGAGGGGTATAGATACCTTGATGTCCACAGGAAACCTTGATGTCCACAGGAATGGTAAGACCATGTATTCCCCAGTCCCAGTTTGTTGGGCATACACTTTCACAAAAACCCTTATGATCTCCCTCTCCATTCTAAACCGATCTCTAGTTTCTGGTGGATGACTCGCACTGCAGAACTGTGAAAGTGCATGGTGTCATACCCCCCCCCCCCCCCCCCCAAGTTCTAAAGCATGCAGGACAGCTTCACTTGTATATGGAACATAGCACTACAGTCAGTCAGGCTTCTCACTAGGTAATGCCTGCTGTATCATGTTCCACATAAGTGGTGCTTCCAAACTGCCATTTCGGCCATTCAGTTCAATGAACATTGGTCATTCCAGCACTAAACAAGTAGATGTATAATGCATGCAGACATAATATTCTATAGACTGTTATTGAAGCAGTTTACATACCTGTAGCTTTCTTCCCAATAACGATCTCCCATGGTCTACAATTGTTTATTACAATGTCAAATCTGTGTTCTTACACTGTATGTCATGGATTATACCCTTTACTAGGAATCTTAGCCTGTTCAATTTCTATTGTTACTTTTACTTGAACATAAATAAATGTAATTAGTTATAGATTTAGTCTGACTGATTTGGTTACAATCTGTGTCACTTAAAATCTGCTGTAGACTTAGAGAAAACCTGCATATCCACTACAAGATGTTTATCTTCTCTGTTGCACAATATGACTCCAAGTCAGGAAGCACATAGCAGCTGCTCAGCATACTGGAAATAAAAACAGAAGTGTATTAAACTTAACAAATATAATTTAGAATTAGATGATATGTGTGTACTTTGAGACCATTATTACTGCCAAAAAATGGCAAAAAAATCTTTGCACATGAGTTTTAAACTTATTAACACTGAAAGCATGATACATTTGACTAATTCTGATGGATGCAAAATTTTAGATTCAAGATCATCATCAGGAAGGATATTTACAGTCTTCATAGCACCTCATCCAGGGAAGGACTATGAAATGGTAATGAAGGCCTTTTTTAAAACATCCATAAATGGATGTCTCTTGCCTATTCCCCCTTGGCACCAGGGTAGACAAAAGTAATTTGATCATAATTACAAGTTCCATGAAATCGTCATAGTTTCCTCAATGGATCATCATCTTAATGTCTTTCCTGAGGATGCCAGTGTCATACCAGGTGGAATCAGTATCAGTGTTGGCACTAGCTACATTCTGTATGCCAGATTCACAATCCTCATGGTCAACTTGTTTATCAGCTTTGCCATTGGTGTTGATTGACAGTGATAAATGTTGGCATTCTAAGGCACTTTCATTATGCAGTTGTATGCCAGCCCATTGGGGTTGAGCCTGGCAGTGATTTTGTCTGCATTAATGATTTTCTCTAAATTGATCCTTAAGGGTCAAGGCTTGGGTCGATAAGATATTTTGATCCCAGGGATGGGGTTGAGATAGTCTGGACAGACTTGATACCAGTTAGTTTGGTGGCAGTTTTAGCTGACTTTGACCTTTAACAATAGGATTGGTACCCTTACCTTCAACTGCTGTATCAACACTGATGTCAGCAGTATTGGTGCAAATGGCCTTGCATATGCCACCCTCAGTGCCAGTACTTCCAGCGACTTTGCCCTCAACAGAAGGATTTTTTTTGCATGGATCTTCTGCTGTACACTTTTTTAGGAGCTTTTTGTTAGATGATCCTCAGACATTTGGGCCATATCCAACTCTTTCATCATCTATGGACCCATCATCTTTAAAGACTAAGAAGTATATTTACAAAACATGTATGTGGCGCCTCCTTCAAAGTTCCCCATTCCAGATGTTGAAGATATCAAGACCATAGATTTCTCCACCATTCCATTGAATGACCCCAGATTTGAGGTACTAGAAATGAGACAGAAAGGAGAAAGACTCAATGACTTCTCTGCAAATTACCCCACATGAGTCTTTCCAGACTCCTCTAACCGTTTTTTGGGGTGGTCGCATCTTTAGACAAAATGGTTGAAGTTAGAGTTAAGTCTGCATATTGTGGCACCTGTCCAAAGGTGACTGTACAAGATCATTCAGCTTTCTAAATAAAAGACTTCCAAGCCTGATTCCATTGTTGTTCGGGCTGCTCCTAAAAAGACTCTTCACATCACATGAACCTGCTGACCACACTATGAATAAAGAATCAAGGACCATGGACAGACATGTGTAGTGTGATTACACATCTTTAACATTTTCCTTGAGGGAGGTAAACTATCCCTTCCATATGTCAGAGTTCTAGCAGCAGCTACCTGATGTGCCAGTCACAGGAAGATTAGTCATAGGGGCAACATCAGTATGATGTCTACTTTTATTTTAATGTCTTATACTGTTTAAAATATAAGTATGCTCTTTCTTTCATGGATTCTCTAATAGTCTTGCATGGCTCTTTCTCCCGAACTCATTGAATATACATAACACAGTAGCATGCCCCTAGACTATGTGTAAAAGGGGAAAAAACTTACCTTAAAGCTATAGCTGCCCCCCCTCCCAAAATAAAGGTCTGTAAAATTGTAGTTTATAAGAACTCCTTGGTGTTTTGCAGCAGCCACTTATCTGAATCACAAAAAAAATATATATATATATATTTTTTTTTTTGGAAAATACAGGAGTGTTGAAAGATAGGTGAGATATAATATTGGACTGGCTTCCCATGTTAAAATTGCCAGCATAAGACTGGAGAAGAGAGAGAGAATCAGGAGGCCAAATAAATAGTATGGGATGTAAAACGGTAATGAGCAAAACAACAGTACTTGATGTAGCACAGAGTGGACTGAAAGGAGAGAATGGTAGTTTCAGCTCCTGAAAGGGAGGATAAGTAGGGTAAAGCCAAAGTGGAGTGACAGCAGTGAGAAGTGATGATACGGAAATAAAGCTAGAGGTGACTATGCAGTACCAATACCACAAAGGAAGAGAGAAGTGAGCTGGGTGAGGCACTCAGGCATATGGGAGAGATGATGGAAAGTGGGACAGAACAGCTGAGTGTATAGGAGGGACATGAAAGGGTTCATGTACAGCATGAGGAGAGAGACAACACCCAGTTGTGATTGTGAGAAGTACTGCGGATGATGGAACTGGAAGGGTAGGGTTATAAATAACAGGGTAATGGCATGGGGCACAAAGTTAAAAGAGGCATGAGGCCAGAGAAGTGAGTTTTAGTGCTCAGATGCTCATTCTACAAGAACATTAAGGGTTCTCTAAGGGGGGTGGGGAATACTATTTTACAATAAGACTGATCTTTCAGGTTCGACTTAGTAAGACATGGTAGACATGCAACAAGATGTTATAAAATGAGTGAATACATGTAACTTTGCATATGGTTATCAGTGTGATGATATGGGCTAGTGCTAGCATAGCTAGGTAGAGTTTTGTAAAGAATGATACCCTTTGAATATCAAACTGATGTATACAAGATGCTTGCATTACAATTGTGTTAGAAGTGAATGACATTTGAATATTAAACTGATTTGTACATATGTTTGTTATAAATGAATTAGAACTGCATGGCATTTGAATACCAAACTGACTTGTATAGATGATTATGTTACAAATGTATTAGAACTGTATGGTATTTGAATATGAAAGTGTATTTGTAAAGTTGCTAGTGTTGAAAAATGTATCAACAGTGGGTACTGCTGGACAGAGAAGAAAAATACATGAGACTGTATGTATGTATGTGTGTGTATATATATATATATATATATATATATATATATATATATATATGTGTGTGTATGTGTGTATATATATATATATATATATATATATATATATATATATATATGTGTGTGTGTGTGTGTTAGCAAAGGACCCTGGAAGGGCAAAGGTTAACCAGCTAGCTTACTGTAAGAAAAATGAGGGAAATGTAAATGAGCTGTTAAACCAGTAAAATGGCATCCCACTGTGATGAACAGGACCAGAGATGGTATGTCTGAAAGAAGCCATAGTTTATTATCTTCAGTAAAAAGAGGAGAAGTGCTGTGATTTGTTTCTTGGCCTCAGGTCTGCCATTAACATTAGGAAAGCTCTAGATATGCATTTTTAAATGTCTATGCTAAATTCCTCTCTCAACTTCAAAAGGGGATAGGGTGGGAACCTAAAGTCACGTGACCAGATGAGGTCATTCTGCCAGCCCCAGAAATAATATTTTTTTAGATACTACAGGGAGTAATCTCTGAGTATTGAGTATTCTGTCTTTGGCCTGATGACAAGGACTATTCACCACATCGTCTGCCTTCTTCTCTCAAGTAAGTAGGGAATAGTAATTCTTGTACATTGTCAGGAAAATATAGTGAAGCTCAGTGTAGATACTGTTTTTCTTTCTTTGTCAGAGTCTGTCCATCAATGTTATTTTCAATATTTCCTGTGGCTTGAACTCTGTGGTTTACTCTAAATATATATTCAGTATTTGCATGCTCTTTTATTATTAAATATATTTAAAACTTTTACTCTGGCTGGTCCTTGGAGAAAGTATTTAACCTTTGAGAGCACTTGTATTTCTTTGGTGACACTGTGTGGGCCACTGCAGAAGGCCTAGCTGTCTTGGTCAACTACTACCATTTGTATTAGTATTAATATTCCACAGTATAATTGGACACCCTTTGTGAAGGGCCTTAGAGCAGCTAATTGTGGAGTGTCTGATGGCAGTGATAACTAACTTATACTCTGGGCAGAAGGGGTCACAGCAGATTAATCTGTGCCAGCCTTTCCAATGTGCGTGTATGAAAAATCAAATCTCACTGTGTGTGTGTGTGTGTGTGTGTGTGTGTGTGTATGTGTGTGTGTGTGTGTGTGTGTGCTGCTTGGAGCAAGGACACGAAGCAATGGTTTCACAGAGAGGGTGCTGGAGGACTTGGCTTGGACACTCAGCTGAGGACCTAATCCTACAGCTGCACCAGTGTGGAGTCTTACTGGGGACCTGGTAGGAGACAGAGAGAGAGAGATCCAGATCCTGGACTTACTGTGTTCCCTGTGTGCTCTTAAGGAAAATTGTGCTTGATGCAGACAGGTCTGTAGCTGAAAATACTGAGTGTATTTATTTGTATTACAAGTGGATGTCCCTCTTCAGTGGCAGTGGTGAGGATTCAGGCTCCTTGATTACTGGCCCAGAAAGGGGTCGTGAAAATCAGTGCCCTGCTAAAGGAAGTATTTGAGTTGGAACAAGGAGGGCAGGGGTATTGTCAGAAAGATACCAGAAAAAAGGGTTTGAAAATAGCATTCTTAGACATGGCATATGTGTCAATAACTAGCACTCTGTGCAGTCAATGGCCTGCAGTATCTCAGAAAATAACCCATAACATAAAATACTTACATGGTAATTAATGGCTCTCCCTGCTATGTTATGTGGAAACAGCATATAATATCCATTAAAGTATCCTTAAGGCAGGTGCCTGGGATATACCCAACATGTTCCCTGTAGGTTGCTGAAAGGTCTTATTAACTAGGATTCTGAAAGACGCACATACCTTTGTGTCCACAGGGATAGGTACTTGGTGCAGACTATGGGCATGAATATGAAGGCAGCACATCTCAACCAGTTCCTGTATGGTGCCTTTATCCACATGGTAACAGTCCACAATTTTAGTATCATAGAGAGCATGATATGTTAGGCATGGATGAGTGACTTGGTGCCATTGAGGGTAATGATGCATAACACTGTAACTGCCAGCAGTGAAAACAGCCTCTTGAATATACAGGTTTACTAGTGAAATAGCTACCCTGTATGCTTTTTCAATCTGTTTCTTGTAACTTCACATTTTATCTGCAGTCAAGAACTCTAGAGTTAGCATGTCTTGACATGAAATATATGCATTTGTGAATCCTTACACAGTATTGTTTACCCTTATTTACATCTGTAGTTGCCCTTATTTTAATATTGTTTCTCATTACCATGTCATTATACCACTATCTGCATGTTATGCCGTATGTGAAATTTCTCAAGTTTCAGCACTTGTGCTCATTGTATCTCTAAATTACTTCCTGGAATTTGCTTATGACTTTGGACTAGAGGAAAATATGCAATCCATTAGTGACCATGGCACAATTCATTGCATAATACAAGATTTGTCTACTTGGGTGGATTAAGACTTTGAATGCACAAAAGTTATCTATCGTGGTTAGGTGGTATGTGGTGAACGTACAGTCCAGGTGGAGCATAAACCTTCTTGATAATGTAATTGCTTACAGTGGCCTCAGGGAATGTTAGACAGCCGGGCTGCTAATTAATATTTTGTAATATGTAGGACTATCTTACTGCCACTAGTAATGTCTGTTATTACGTAAAGACTTTCAGTTAGAGTCTGTATCTAGGACCCTGCAGAGATAGACAGAAGTGAAGTAAATAGAACAGAAATGATATACAGATGGCTTACTAGGAAACTAGAAAGACTATACAGGTTTCAAATACAAGGGTTGGTGGAAATACTTGGGCCTGTTTCTCTTAGTTATACAAAAGGAGATGATGTAATATTTTACAGAGCTATGCACAAATAATATGCTCATTTATAGAAGGCAATGACAATACCAGAGTGGGATAAATTTAAAATTTATTAAAATGATTACATAAGTGCTTTAGAGCACAATTCAATTCATGGGTTATTTAAACTTATATATTAATAGAATATCACATTTTAAAATATGCTAAACCATTTAGCATACACTTCACTTCTAAGTTTGAATTTAGCAGTGGTGACCCTTCCCTGAACCAAGCTGTATGTTTGAGCTGATCCAAAAAAAGCTGAAGGTCTCAGGAGCTAGGACTCAGAAAGCCACACGCACCTTTGTGTCCACAGTGATAGATACTCGTTGGATCTGATGATCATACATATGAGGGCAAATCTTGACCATCACCTGCATGGTATCTCTGTTCACACTGCAGCAGCCCACAATTTCAGAGTTATGGAGAGCATGATACTTTAGACACAAATGGGTGGCTTGGTGCCATTGAGGGGGGCCATGGTCAGTACAGCCACTAAATTACAGAAGTAGCCTTTTGAAATGGCAGAAAGAAATGTTGGCTTGGTGGATGTCCAGTTGTTGTCATGGGTTTGGAAAAAGTGAGATGTTTTGCTAGTTCATGCTGAGAGAAAAGTCTGAGTATCTAACCAGTATAGGAGATAACATGTGATAGATTTTGCAGGGAATAAGTGAACGGTGTTTAAGTGAGTAGATGTAAAAATGGTTCTTAAATAGGGTTGGTGTTCAAGGTAGAAAGAGATGTTCTTTGTGTTTCACTGTTGCAGTCATTACAATTGGGTTATCTGCTTGCAGTAGCCCTCAGTCAGCCTGATTAACAAAGTCTTGGGTCCTGCGTCAGATGCTGTCCCTTATTCCATGACGTCAGGGATATAAAACATGCAGCCGATGCCATTACATCAGTCTTTCTTGCCGTGCGGTACCCGAAGCAGAAGCAGTTCGCAAGTGCCAGTCGGCCGACTCCTGAAATTTTCATTTTCGAGTTTCAGAACTAAAGTCTTCAACTAAAGCAAAGTACCCCATTGGGGAAACTTTTTCTTACTCCTTACCAATGTCAGTCAAAGTTAATAATTGCATTACTTGTGGAAAGCAAATACCTCACAAAGATTTTCGTTTGTAGTGCATTCCTTGCCTGGGCCCTGACCATGACATACCTTGCTGTCGGTTTTGTGCTTTATTTAATCAGCACACTATCCGTCGTCAGTATATTTTCGCCTCTAAATATTTCAGTTCTCGGTTTAATTATCCAGAAATGTCATCGGTTAGCCATCTGACTACTGGGATTCTGAAAAAACGCAAAGATAAAGACAGAGACAGGCCACCTAGATCCAAAGCTGCCGATGACGCTTCTCCTAAGCCAGTCGCCAGTTCGCCGGTACTCAGTGAGGCACTTTCGCAGCCCCTGATACCCGCTACTTCTGATTCACAGGCCTCTACTGAGACCCATTCAGAGTCCGGTATGCCACAAGATGCTTCAACTGTGGAACCTGCAGATGTATCTACCTTGGATGGAAGGCACCGGCTTCTGAGGGTGTATTCAGGCCTATGTACTCGCATATTAAACCGATGCTTACTTCTTCATTTAGGCCTAAATCTCAAACCATGCCTAAGAAACTGATGCCCAGGCTGCATGCTCAGGCCTCTCTGCCTAAAAAACAATTGATAAGAATGGCTGAAGATCTTATAACTTTAATCAGGGGAAGCCAACCTCCCCCTTCTAAGAGACCTAGGACTGAGGTTGTTTATGAATCTTCTGACCAGAATTCTGATTTTTCTGATTCCTCTGATGATCTGGATTTGCCCTTATCTACTTATGAGGATTCTGATGCAGAGGACTATATTCCCTCTGCTTCCCCTCCAGAGGATTTTTCTTTTGGTGAAACCTTACATACTCTAAGGGAGCATTTCCACTGGGAAAGCCAGAATTTTTCTGATTCAAAAAAGAGGCATAGGGATTTCTTACTCCTGCCTCAGCATAGGCCTTTAGCTATACCTCCTGTACTAGACATTGTTGATGATGCCTTTTTGGAATCTAGTTTGGCCCCTGATTCTTTGCCTCCTGCTCCCAGAAAACCTGACAGATATTACAGAGTTCCAGATTCACACAAGTTTCTTTTTAAAAATCCTATTGCGGATCCAGAGACTATTTCACAGGGACCCAAGGGCATTAAGGCTTCTACTGCTATAAAATCCTACCACTTCTGATAGAGACTCCAGGGCGCTGGATAGATGGGGTAAGAAGATTTCCACTTCTGCAACCTTGGCCATTAGGGCTTTAAACTGCCAGTTTCATATGTTAAAGTATCAACAACATGTTATTGGGTTGCTTAAACAGAAAATTATGTTGATTCCTGACTGTGCTGAAAATTACAGGATTTAATGCATTCTGCTGAACATGTTGGTAAACATACTTTGCAATGTGAATTTGATTCATTAGAGGCCTCTTGCAGGGTTGCTGTTACTGGGTCTGTGCTCAGAAGGCATGCTTGGCTTAAGGAGCAATCTTTTCCTGATCATGTTAAAGCTAAACTGTTGGATGCTCCCTTAAATCAGGACCGTCTGTTTGGCAACAAAGCTGAGGAAGTTCTTAAAAAGATGGAAGATAAACCTAAATCTATGCAAACTGTTAAAGATGTCTTACAAGTTCAGCCTCCTAGATTTGGTAGGCATTGGCCCTCTAAGAATTGGTCCTTGCCAGCCCCTCCCAGGCCTTCTCAAGCCAAACCTAGATACAGCAGAAACCCTAGATTGCAGTCCCAGGGGACACACAAGACTAAGCAGTGGGGGGTTTCCGCACCCAAATCTGGGAGTAGTAAGACCCCCCCCCCTATGGAAAACCATCTCAATGACTTGCTTTTAAAACTTCCAAGCAATTCCCAACTGAATGCTCCTTTAGGCGGAAATATTGGTCTGCAGGCCAAAAACTGAGAACTCATTACCCAGGACAAATGGGTTTTAAATATAGTGTCCTAAGTATACAGATTTCACTTCCACATGTTACCAACACCAAGCGGGTGGCCAGAGGCCCCAAAATTAAGTTCTATCTCTCTCTCTTAAGCATGGGGGCTATTCAGTTGGTACCAAAAGAGGAAAAGGGACAAGGTTTCTATTCAAGACTTTTCCTGGTACCCAGAAAAGGCAATACATGGCGTCCTATCCTGGACCTTTCTACTCTAAACACCTTTCTGGTGATTCTAAAATTCAAAATGCTGACTCTTCACCAGCTGCTTTCTATGCTAGGCAAAGATGCATGGTTGGCAACACTAGACTTAAAAGAAGCATACTTGCATATCCCTATCAGGTAGTCTTGCAGAAGATACCTACGCTTCAAAGCAGGCTACATGCACTGCCCTTTGGCTTACCTACTGCACCCAGGGTATTCACAAAGTGCCTAGCTCCAGTCATTGCATTTTGCAGCAAAGAAATATTCAAATACACCCATACCTGGGCGATTGTCTAATTCAGGCAGAAAGCCAGGACATACTTTTGAATAATCTTGCCTTTGTTCAAAGGGTGCTGACTTGTCTGGGATACACCATAAATGAAAAGAAATCACACCTGGTACCCTGTCAACAAATTATATTCCTGGGAGCAAGCTTGAATACAACTTCCCAGATGGCTTTTCTCACGCCAGAGAAACAGATTAATTTGACAACCTACTTCAAACAAGTGGCCACAAAAACCCAGCTATCTGCAAGCCTTGGGGTTCATGGCCTCCTGCATTTTTCTAATTCAATATGCAAGGCTGCATATGAGGAAACTACAATGGTATCTCAAAAGCCTATAGTGTCAACATTCACAGGATCTTGAAGCAATGATTCCTATCATACCTTGCCTACACCTAGAGTTCCTTTGGTGGGCAGAGGCCTGCCACCAAAACAGGGGACTACCATTCACACTACCTCCTGCCACCCAAACCTTAACAACAGATGCATCAGACTATGCATGGGGGGCTCACCTGGCAGGGAAGTGCATTCAGGGCAAATGGAACCAAAGTCAAATGCCCCTACACAAAAATCAAAAGGAAATGTTAGCTGTACAGAATACTCTGACAGCCTTTAAGGACCACATTCTTCCAGGACAACTAATGGTAAAGACGGACAACACCACTGTCATGTGGTACATAAACAAGCAGGGGGGTACACATTCTTACCTCCTCTGCAGACTAGCCATGGCATTGTGGAACACAGCCCTGAGCAACCAAGTGAATCTACAAGCTCAATTCCTGCCAGAAAAACTAAATACACTGACAGATGGACTAAGCAGAAACCTCATGGACCCACACGAGTGGAAACTGGAACCAAGGATTTTCAACATGTTGACAAGCAAGTGGGGAGCCCAGATATAGACCTGTTTGCCTCCCCCAAGAACCGTCAATTGGACAAATTTTGCACAAGGATTCCCCAAAAGCTAGCTTGGAAAGTGGATGTTCTATCCTTCAGCTGGAAAAACCTATCAGTTTATGCCTTTCCTCCTCTGCTCTCCAAGGTACTACTAAAGATCAAACATGACAAGCCAAGGATGATTTTAATTTCACCAGACTGGCCACACCAACACTGGTACCCTCTCTTGTGCAGTGTGTCACGCTTGGCTCCATGGCACCTGCCTCAGACTCCTTCCCCGTTGTCTCAGCAGAAGAACATGATTCTGCACCCTCAGCTGCAAACCCTGAACCTAGCAGCCTGGCTAATTACCTAATCTCTCCTTTACCATCCCTCAGTAAATCAGTGATAGATATCATTTTAGAGGCAAGGAGGCCTAGTACTAGAAAATCTTATGCTGCAAAATGGAAAAGATTTTGTGCCTGGAATCAATCTCAAGGGAAGAGCACAGCAGTGCCCAGTTTACCTCATGTTCTACAATACTTGACTGAGATGCTTCATAAGGGCATGTCCTTTTCCTCCATCAAAATTCATGCCTCAGCCATTTCAGCACAGAGCCTCCCCTCTTCTCTCACCCACTGCTCAAGCAGTTCCTTAGAGGGGCCAAAAATTTAAGGCCACCCAGGAGAGCTCCAACTCCAGCCTGGCACCTTAACTTTGTCTGGGAGAAACTCACTCTTCCTCCTTTCGAGCCAGGTGCTACTGCAGATTTAAAAATTCCTTTCCTGGAAAACAGCTTTCCTTTTAGCAATCACTTCTGCAAGAAGTTTATACCTTTCCTCCTCTGCTCTCCAACGTACTACTAAAGATCAAACAGGACAAGCCAAGGACGATTTTAATTTCACCAGACTGGCCACACCAACACTGGTACCCTCTCTTGTGCAGTGTGTCATGCTTGGCCCCATGGCACCTGCCTCAGACTCCTTCCCTGTTGTCTCAGCAGGAGAACCAGATTCTGCACCCTCAGCTGCAAACCCTGAACCTAGCAGCCTGGCTAATTACCTAATCTCTCCTTTACCATCCCTCAGTAAATCAGTGATGGATATCATTTTAGAGGCAAGGAGGCCTAGTACTAGAAAATCGTATGCTGCAAAATGGAAAAGATGTTGTGCCTGGAATCAATCTCAAGGGAAGAGCACAGCAGTGCCCAATTTACCTCAGGTTCTACAATACTTGACTGAGATGCTTCATAAGGGCATGTCCTTTTCCTCCATCAAAATTCATGCCTCAGCCATTTCAGCTCATTACAGCACAGTGCCTCCCCTCTTCTCTCACCCACTGCTCAAGCAGTTCCTCAGACGGGCCAAAAATTTAAGGCCACCCAGGAGAGCTCCAACTCCAGCCTGGGACCTTAACTTTGTCTGGGAGAAACTCACTCTTCCTCCTTTCGAGCCAGGTGCTATTGCAGATTTAAAAATTCCTTTCCTGGAAAACATCTTTCCTTTTAGCAATCACTTCTGCAAGAAGGGTATCTAAATTACAGGCCCTTATGGCAGTGTAGCCTTTCATCATTTTTCATGTGGACAGGGTGTCCCTCAGAACCAATCCCTCCTTCATGCTCAAGGTGGTATCCAGTGTGGCTCTTAATCAGTCCATTCATTTGCCTACCTTTTTTCCTAACACACAGAACAAATGGGAATGGATACTGCATTCCTTAGATGTGCACAGACAACTTAGATTTTACTTGGACAGGACTAAACCTGAAAGGAAATCTGAACAACTGCTGGTGGCATTTGCTGCAGGGACAGAGGGGAAAGCTATTTCAAAGCAAACCGTTTCAAAATGTGTAGGCCACTGCATTTATTTCTGCTATAAGCACTATGGAAAACCTATCCCACAGGGCATCAGACCCCATTCAACCAGGGCTGCATCTACCTCCACAGCCTTTCTCAGGGACGTTCCTACCAGGGGCATCCTAGAAGCTGCTACCTGGAGTTCTGTACATACTTTCACCAAGCATTATCATTTGCCAATTTTCTCTAAATCCAGAGCTGGCTTTGCCACTGCAGGGTCTTATAGCTGGTCCTAATTCTATTTAAATTCCTCCTCCTAACCTTAGCTTTGGGAATCTACCCAAATGTAATGACTGCAACAGTGAAACATGAAGAACATAGTACAGTTGTGTACACTTACCATAAATGTAGATGTTTGAGTGTATTCACTGTTGCAGTCCTGGTTACCCTCCCTCCAGCCCCCTTTTTTCTTTTGGCTATACCTCTACACTCCCTTACTATGCTCAAAAAGCTTTTTGGTGTATTTGCTTTTTTGTTGGAGGTATATCCTTGTTATTGTAGATTTAATTGCTTCCCATTGGGGGGGCACCTGACATCTGGGGCAAGAAAAACTGATGTAATGGCGTCGGCTGCATGTTTTATACCCCTGACGACCTGAAGTCATGGAAGAAGGGACAGCATCTGACACTGGACCCAAGACTTTGTTAATCAGGCCGACTGAGGGCTACTGCAAGCAGATAACCCAAATGTAATGACTGCAACAGTGAATACACTCGAACATCTACATTTATGGTAAGTGTACACAACTGTACTTTATTTATAGTGAGGCAACTAATAAGTGAAGTGAAAATCGGGAAGAAAGTGAATAAAGATGGGGCAGTGAGAGAATTGACGATTTGGGGATCAGCATTTAGAGAGAGAAAAGAAAGCTAGGTAAGAAGGATGGGAGGAGGAATCAGGAAGGGAGGACAATATAAGGTGATGCACGATGGAGTGAATTTATAGGTAGTACAAATGAAGCTATCACAGAAGAGTGTGGAATACAGAACAACAGATGGGAATGAGTAAGACAAAATATAAGGAAGTGAGGTCAGTGGTGAGGCAGATGCCCCCCACTTAACTAGGGTTAAACTATTCCTGGCGCCATAAAGTGTTGTTGTTGTGTCTTTCGGCTTTTCCCGGTTAGGGGTGTTCTTCAAAATTTCCCTTGCAACTAGCCAGCTTATTAGTTTTAGCACTCAAATCTGTTTCTTTGAGCTCGGCACTTGTTCAGAACTCATTGTAAGCACTAAATAAGTTACAAATTACTACAGCACTCAACTTTCCTCACTTGCCTAGAGGAAAACAGTTTTTAGTACTTAATAAATTAGCAGCTATTCAGGCGTGTAGCTCCCGATGTTTTCTCCTGTCTACCTGATGAATCTGGGCATCTTGGGACAATGCAGCAATTGCCTCATGTACACAGACAACCCCCTCCTCCTGCCACCCAACACTACGACCTGTAAGAGATGCACTTATATAGCCAAACTGGAAGCAAAGATCTCTTCACCAAAGACTGGCCTAGACAGTCAAGGAGAAGGTAAACACTCATCATATAGTCCCTCAAAACCTACACCACCAAAACACACACACACACACCTACATTCATGGAGGCTCTAAGTACAAATCTGCCCAAACAACAGAGACCTCCAAAGCAGAAATGCAAGCAACCTCCACCCCCAACACAACCCAAATGACACACAGCCCACATACTCAGTGTGCCACTCAACTACAGCCCATAAGGCATAATATACCCAACACTTTAGTCATAGGTGACTCTATAGTCAGGCACACTGATGTCTCACTCACCAAGCCAAACAAGGAAAAAGTTACTGTCAGCTGCCAGGATCCACCACATAATGCACACACTCAGGTCACTCCACAACAAGTACAAATATGACTCTGTCATTGTCCATGTTGGTGTGAATGACCTGAGATGTACCTCCTTGAACTACATGAAAAGAGACATGGAGGAGCTCTCCGATCTTGTAGCCCAGGCAGGTATGACCCTAGCCCTGAGTAGCATCCTGCCATCACCGAGAATGATACCACAGTACAAGGACAAAATAATTGACTTTAAGAATTGGCTAAGCTTCTGGTGTCATTCTAAGGGAATCCAGTCTGCCTGGGATGACATGATCGAAAGACCACGCTGCTTTGCCAGAGATGGCCTGCACTTGTCTCCCTTGGGATTCCGGATACTGACAAAAGCTCTTACCACCCCTATAGTTCCTTTTTTAGGCATGGTTCAAATGACAAATTCACCACCATAACAGGTACAAGCAAACAAAATCTGAGGGTAATGCTACTCAATGCATTATACATTATATCATACAAGCCCAGCCAAAAAGGTACCCTGGCTTTCGCCACCCAAGAAAATTATTTTCCTGTGCCACTGTCAAGCAGAGTCACAGAGGTGATCTCTGGGTGAATTTCCTATTTCCCATCCAATCATCAAGATTTTTTTTGAAGAGTGCTAATGAGGAGCTTTGTTTGATATAGATAGGTAGTTTATTCCAGAGTATGGGAAGTCTCTGGGACAGGAATCTATCCCTCCGGCATGTTCTGTTTATTGTGGTGACAAAGTTTAGGTCCCTAGCGTGTAGCTCGGAGGGATTGGGATTCCTTTAAGTGGAGCATGTCCAACAGCTCTGGGCTTGCCATAGCTTTGTATGTTAGACAGAGATCACCTCTGAGTAGGCAATATGCGACGGAGTTAAGCTGGAGGTTTTTGAAATGGTCTGCATAGGGCATCTGTTTGAGTCCAGTAATCCTCTTTGTGAGGTATTTCTGTGGCCTTTCCAGTTTTTGTAGATGTCTTGTGAGATACATACCAAAAGGGGTGTTATACTCTATAATGGGTCTAATAAGTGATGAGTAGAGGGGAACAATGACCTCTTTTTCTGAATGAGAAACCTTTTGTGATGAGGTGTGCCATGTAGAAGGATTTCCTGACTACTGTGGCAATTTGATTATCAAAGGAGAGACTACTGTCCACCTGTGTCCCAAGGTCTCTTATCACACTTTCGGTGTTAAGTATACTACTGCCCATGTTGTAGTTCATGGGTACAGAGTTTTTACCAAAGGGGATGACAATGCACTTTTTGGCATTGAGCTTGAGGCCATGGCTTTGACAACGGGCATCTGTCTCAGTGAGGCCCTTTTGTAGGATGTCCACATCGTTAGGAGTTTCGATTATGGCTCCTAGATTGTAATCATCTGTGAACTTTGTTAGCCAAAGACCTTCTGTGTTAGCCTGTACTTCAGAGAAGTAGATACTAAACAGGAGAGGACCCAGGACTGAACCCTGTGGTACTTGACTTGTCACTTGTCTGAAGTCGGATTTGGAGTCTGCTACTTTGACAGTGTGGGTTTTGTCAGCGAACCAGTTGGCAGCCCATCTTGTGACATAGGGATTTATACCTAGTTTAGTGAGTGTATCTATAATTCCAGAGTGGGGGATGGTGTTGAAAGCCTTGGCAAGATCTAGATAGGCTGTGTGAACCACCTTACCCTTGTCTACGGCTTTGGTGACTGCTTCAAAGAAGTCTGTCAGGTTTAGGAGACAAGATCTGCCTTTTACAAACCCAAACTGGGTGAGGTCCAGAGTTTGGAGATTACCAATATCTTTGTTTATAAGTTCCATGATGATACATTCCATGGTCTTGCAGACCAGGCTCGTCAGGCTAATGGGGCGGTAGTCCTCGGGGGTCCGTGGTGGCTCCCCCCTTGTGGAATGGGATAACTGTCACTGTGTGCCATTCAGCAGGCACAAAGCCTGAGGTGAGGCTATGATTGAACATGGTACTTAGGTGGGGTGCCAGTTCATTCTGTAGTTCATGTAGAACGCAGCCTGGAATGCTGTCTGGTCCCATGGATGCTGTGTTCTTGGCTTTGGAGAGTGTGTTTTTTACCTGTGCAGCTGTGATTACAGGAACTTTGCATTCTTCCGATAAAGAGATGTGCTCTTTAGGGGGTGAGAGGGGGTAAAGTTAGCACTGAACCTATCTGCCCAGATGTTGGCAATATCAGTTGGGTCTGTATATTTATTGCCATTGTGCTGTAACTCAGAGCAGATCTGAGTGTTGCCATTGAAATTCTTGACATAGCTATAGAATGCTTTGTAGTTGTCTTTAGAATCAGTGGCGATTTTGTTTTTGTAACTAGCGTTGGAGGATTTTATCAGGGATCGCAGCTTCTTACTGAAGCTGACCAGCGAGCTCCTCCACTCATGGGATTTTACTCTCTTTTGTAACAGTTTCTTCCTTCTGTTGTACAGTTTGTTTTATGGCAGGGGGCCGCAAGATTGGCTTCCTTTTTTTGGAGGATAGCGTCTTGGTTCTGTTTGGATAGCACGATCCATGCACTCATGTAAGTGCTTATAAAGTGCAATTGTGTAGGATTCAGTAGTCGTAACTGTATTGTCCATCTGCATGGGTGTCAAGAAGTTCACCACTTCTGTCTTAAGAAGCATGAAGTTGGCTTTGGAGAAATTTTTTTACCATGGTTCCCTTAATGGGGGGTGGGGGCAGGATGTGGATGTGTAGGGTAATTAGCTTATGGTCGGATCGGACCAATGAGGCATTGACTTCAGACGTGGAACACCTGTCACGAATGTTGGTAATGACTATATCTAGGATACTGTTGCCCCTGGTGGGGGTGTGGATAAGTTGATCCAGGGCATTGGAGTTTATGAATTCCAGAAAGCGTTGAGCGAAGGAGTTGGTACATGAGTCGTTTTCCCAGTTAATGGTGGAGTAGTTGAAATAGCCCATTATTAGGGTGTTTGCTTGAACCCTAATATTTTCCAGTACATCAAGAGAAGAGGAGTGGGAATCCTCTGTCATGGTGGGAGCTCTGTAGCAAACTACAATTTGGATTGCAGTTTTGCCCAGAGTTAGTTGCACTTGGATAACCTCGGCTGCATTATGCTGAGCAACTAGCCTGGAGGTGTGGACACACCTCCGCCTTTGGTGTTCCGGTCCAGGTTACATGGCCAAAAAATGTGGTATGAGTTATAGCCTGGTAGTGCAGGGGTGCTCTCTGGAGTCTTGAACCAGGTCTCAGTCACTGCACAGATATCAATGTTCTCCATTTTAAGGAGTGCCTCGAGTGAGTGCATTTTGAGATTTAGTCTTCTAGCATTGAGTAGCATCACCCTCAATTTTTGCTTGCCTGTTCCTGTTACGGTGGTGAATTTGTCATTTGAATCTTGCCTAAAAAAGGCACTATAGGGGCGGCAAGAACCTTAGCCAGTATCTGGAATCCCAGGGGTGACAGGTGCAGGCCATCTCTGGCAAAGCATCCTTGTCTGTCAACCATGTCATCCCAGGCAGACAGACACTGGATCCTTTTAGAATGGCACCAGAAGCTTAGCGAAATGTTGAAGCCAATCATTTTGTCCTTGTACTGCGGCATCATTCTGGGTGATGGCAGAATGCTACTCAGGGCTAGGGTCATACCTGCCTGGGCTACAAAATCGGAGAGCTCTTCCATGTCTCTTTTCATGTAGTCCAGGGAGGTGTGTCTCAGGTCATTCACACCAACATGGACAATGACAGAGTCATATTTGTACTTGTGGAGTGACATGAGTGCATGGGTTATGTGGCGGAACCTGGCACCCGACAGGCAGCTGACCATAACCTTCTCCTTGTTTAGCCTGGTGAATGGGACATCAGTGTGACTGACTATAGAGTCACCTATGACTAGTGTGTTGGGTACGTTGTTTTGCCTTATTGGCTGTGGTTGAGTGGCACACTGAGTCTGCGGGCTATGTGTCATTTGGGTTGTGTTGGAGGATGGAGGTTGCCTGCAGTTCTGCTTTGGAGGTCCCTGTTGCTTAGACAGATTATTATTGAGAGCCTCCGTGAATGTTTTTGCGTTACTATGTGTGGATTTTGGTGGTGTAGATTTAGTGAGACTATGTGATGAGTGTGGTGTGGTGTAAGTGTTTACCTTCTCCTCTTGACTGTCAAGTTCAGTCTTGATTGGAGAGAAAGTATGGTACTCCACGACAATCAAAACTGACCCACAGTATAAAATTCAAAAATCCTTTATTAGAACACAAGTAAGCGCTTTCACGTTTGCATCAACGCTTCATCAGACTTTCAAAGTACCTTAAACAAAACTCCATATAAATACTATCACTTGTTCAAAACAACCAATAAAATCCTAATTGAATAAATATAATTACAACACTCTTAAAGTGCCCTCACTTCTATACACACATCACTGATTTACTTAGCAGCAAAGAATTGAATAAAATTCTAGACCACAGCATAAAACATATATATAATAAATATTAAATATAAGCAGACATCTAGGATACATATTTTCATGTAAAAACAGTTAACGATAACCAACTTATAGTACAATATATAACTTCATATCAATGCTTGAGGGGGCAATCTTTAAGAAAGGGTTTCAAAGAAACCCTCTCATTCAGCCCATGTCCTCTGTCTGCTTGTAATCTTATAATCCACTTGCCTTCTTTTTTCTCTAAATAATTTACTATGTCTCCTAGTCTTTCTGTTGGAATAACTAACTCTAAAACTAAAAATTTAAAACTATGCATTGTATCTTTATGAATAACATGTCTAGCTATGGCATTACCTTCATTCTCTCTATTAATAGCATATATATGTTCTCTTATTCTCTCTCTTAAGGTCCTGTTCGTTTTGCCAACATAAAAGCTGTTACATTTTTGACACACTGCTAAATAAACTACATTCCTAGTCCCGCAGTCTGTGTATTGTTGAAACTCATATTTCTGATGTGTATCTGGATGTATGAAATCATTAGTATTAGCTATATAGCTACATTGATTGCAGTGACGACAGGGAAAAGTCCCTCTTCTAACTGAGAGGGCTTCTATCTTATTATTCCTCTCATAACACAAAATTTGTTTCAATGACCTAGTGTTTTTATAACTAAAGCTAGGGGTGGTACCTACCATTTTTTATATATCTTCATCTAATAATAGCATGTTCCAATTCTTTTTAATTAATTGTGTTATTTTCTTATTATTATTTGTATAAGGAATAACAAGTCTATTATTCCTAAAAGTGGAAGTAACTCTTTGTCGTTCTTGTGACTGTCCTGCTCTCTTAATATATGGTAGTCCTACTGTATCTTGTTCTATGTCTTGTATAACACTTAGGCCACTAGTACGGTACCCTCTTTCCATGAAGTCTGCATTCACATCTCTAATAGCTTCACTAAATACCTCATCTTCACTCACTATACGTGAGGTCCTAAGTGCCTGACTTTTAACAATATTTCTATGAATATATGAAGGATGCATACTATTGCGATGCAAGAATGTATTTCTTCTGCAGGGTTTCTTAAAGACTTCTGTAGTTATCACTCCATCACACTTTTTCAATATTACATCCAAAAACTCAATTTCTTTTTGTGAACTCTTACCTGTTAAGGTAAGAAAAGTTGTTGTCCCATTAATATAAGTGATAAACTCCTCTAATGTGGAAGAATCCCCTCCCCAAATGAGGAAAATATCGTCCACAAAACACCTGTAATATTTAATAAACTGAGAAAAGAGAGTATGCTCTAGGATGTATGTGCACTCCCAGTATGCCAAAACTAAGTTTGCGTAGGAATTGGCGCAAGGTGTGCCCATTGCTATGCCCATAGTCTGTAAATAATAACCTCTATCATATGTAAATACATTATTTGTAATTATAAACTCCATTAACATAGTTATCTTAATAATTCCATCATTATTAAATCCTTTCTGTATCAAAAATAAGCGTAAGTATTTGGCATACTGGGAGTGCACATACATCTTGGAGCATACTCTCTCTTCTCAGTTTATTAAATATTACAGGCGTTTTGTGGATGATATTTTCCTCATTTGGGGAGGGGATTCTTCCACATTAGAGGAGTTTATCACTTATATTAATGGGACAACAACTTTTCTTACCTTAACAGGTAAGAGTTCACAAAAAGAAATTGAGTTTTTGGATGTAATATTGAAAAAGTGTGATGGAGTGATAACTACAGAAGTCTTTAAAAAACCCTGCAGAAGAAATACATTCTTGCATCGCATTAGTATGCATCCTTCATATATTCATAGAAATATTGTTAAAAGTCAGGCACTTAGGACTTCACGTATAGTGAGTGAAGATGAGGTATTTAGTGAAGCTATTAGAGATGTGAATGTGGATTTCATGGAAAGATGGTACCGTACTAGTGACCTAAGTGTCATACGACAAATAGAATGAGATACTGTAGGACTACCATATATTAAGCAGACAGGACAGTCACAAGAACAACAGAGTTACTTCCACTTTTAGGAATAATAGATTTGTTATTCCTTATATAAATAATAATAATAAAATAACACAATTAATTAAAAAGAATTGGAACATGCTATTATTAGATGAAGATATAAATAATTGGTAGGTACCACCCCTAGCTTTAGTTATAAAAACACTAGGTCATTGAAACAAATATAGTGTTATGAGAGGAATAATAAGAAAGAAGCCCTCTCAGTTAGAAGAGGGACTTTTCCCTGTCGTCACTGCAGTCAATGTAGCTATATAGCTAATACTAATAATTTCATACATCCAGATACACATCAGAAATATGAGTTTCAACAATACACAGACCGCAGGACTAGGAATGTAGTTTATTTAGCAGTGTGTCAAAAATGTAACAGTTTTTATGTTGGCAAAATGAACAGAACCTTAAGAGAGAGAATAAGAGAACATATATATGACATTAGAGAGAATGAAGGTAATGCCATAGCTAGACATGTTATTCATAAAGGTACAACGCATAGTTTTAAATTTTTAGTTTTAGAGTTAGCTATTCCAACAGAAAGACTAGGAGAAATAGTAAATTATTTAGAGAAAAAGGAAGGAAAGTGGATTATAAGATTACAAGCAGACAGAGGGCATGGGCTGAATGAGAGGGTTTCTTTGAAACCCTTTCTTAAAGATCGGCCCCTCAAGCATTGATATGAAGTTATATATTGTATTATAAGTTGGTTATAGTTAACTGTTTTTACATGAAAATATATGTCCTAGATGTCTGCTTATATTTAATATTTATTATATATATGTTTTATGCTGTGCTCTAGAATTTTATTCAATTCTTTGCTGCTAAGTAAATCAGTGATGTGTGTATAGAAGTGAGGGCACTTTGAGTGTTGTAATTATATTTATTCAATTATGATTTTATTTGTTGTTTTGAACAAGTGATAGTATTTATATGGAGTTTTGTTTAAGGTACTTTGAAAGTCTGATGAAGCACTGATGCAAACGTGAAAGCACTTACTTGTGTTCTAATAAAGGATTTTTTAATTTTATACTGTGGGTCAGCTTTGATTGTCGTGGGGTACCATACTTTCTTTTCATTTGGACTGTTTTTGACGTTGTGAGGTGGTACGTTACCCATTTGGTGGTTCTCTTTTTATTCGGCTTGATTGGAGAGAGCTTTACCTCCAGTTTGGCTAGGTAAGTGCATCTCTCACAGGTTGCAGTGTTGGGTGGTAAGAGGAGAGGGTTGTCCGTGTACATGAGGCAATTTCTACATTGCCCCAAGATGCGTAGATTCATCAGATAGACAGGAGATAACACTGGGTGCTGACCCTTGGACATGCCTGAATAAAAAACTGTTTTCCTCTAGACAAGTATGGAAAGTGAGTACAAGAGCTGTTTTCACTAAGCAAGTGAGGAAAGTAAGTACCAAAACTGTTTTCCTCTAGTTAATGAGGAAGGTTGAGTGCTATAGTAATTAGTAGGTTATTTAGTGCTTACAAGTTCTGAACAAATCCTAATCACGAATAAGCAAATTCAAGTGCTAAAACTAAGAATCTGTATCTGGACTAAACTAGTTACAGGAAAGGGGGGAAACAAGTGCAAATGCAGGCTTTTAAATCAGAAGGTTGAGAGAGATGGAAAAACTACCCAAACGGCCAATAACTACAATTTCTGGTCCAGGACCACTCCTTATGTGGTAGATAGGTTACCTAGTGCTTACCACTCCCACTGATAAGCTAGAAGGCTTCTTTCCAACACAGAAATCTTTGGGGGGCTCAGAAGCTTACATACAGTCCTGGATACAGCAAATCTGAATCTGGACTACACTAGTTACAGGAAAGTTTATATATATATATATATATATATATATATATATATATATATATATATATATATATATATATATATATACAGAAAAGTAGTAAAACAATTCAAATGCAGTGCAAGCTAGTACACTTGAGTATGTAGCTATGTTAGACCACACAGTTTAAAAATGCAATTAAATTAAAAATGGCTAAAAACAAGTGCAGAAGGAGTCTTTTAGGTAGAATGAGGTAAAGAGATGAGACTGGGGGGAGTGTCCAAGATCAAATCTACAGTGGGGGTGGCCAACTGCAAAAGCCTCCAAATTTAAACAACAAGACAGGAATAGGGAGGGATAGTGGGTAGGGGAAAACCAACACCTTCAGCAGAGATCTGAAAAACTATACAGTGAAGCAAAAATAACAGTGCACAACTCTGAAGTCAGCCAGCAATGATATAAAATTAGTCAAACAACAATTACCAGTACACAACTCTGAAGTGCCAGAAAAATATACTCAGCTCTGTATATCTCCAGATAGTTTGAAGAGCACTCTGTCAGGACACAGGAAAGCTCCTGAATCACCAGAAACAATCACCGTCTCCTGAACTTTCATGCAATGTTTTAGGAGTTGTATGCCTCTGTACTGCCCACAGTTGTGGATGTCCCCTTTGTTCTTGTACATTGGCACGAGTATGCTTATTTCTCCAGTTATCTGGGATGCACCTTTCTCTCCATGCTGCTATTAGTACCCTCAGGACACATTTCTCCCCTATCTCACCCAGCATCTTTATCATATCTGCTGTGACCTCATCTGAGCTTGCTGCTTTTCCTGACTTCATCTTCCTTAGTGCTGTTCTTACTTCTTCTAAGGTGGGCTCCTCTTCTTCTCTCATTGTAGGCGGTTTCTGGGGCAGTACAGTTTCTGTGGGATTTTCTTCATCCAGAAGCTGCTGAAAGTACTCCTTCCATTTGCCTGTGATGCCCTGTGGACTGGTGAGCAGGTTGTTGCTGGCATCCCTTATGAAGGGTGTATGACTATCTTCTTTATCTTTCTGTCTTTGCCTTGCAACCTGATATAGTTTCTTTGTGTCCCTTACTGAGTCACTTTCCAGAAGTTGGTAGAGTGCCTCCGATGCCCTACTCTTTGCTATTGCAACTTCTTTCTTAGCTTCTTTGTTAACCAACCAGTAGTCCTTTCTAGCCTGGTCAGTCTTTTCTATCTCCCACTTCTTCCTGCACACCTTCTTTTGATGACTTTCGGGACTTCTGCATTCCACCACCAACTTTCCTTATGTACCTTATTTCCATACTTGGCTCGGCGACATATTGTTTCTCTAGTCCTAACACATGCTGTTTTTAGGCGTTGCCACTCTTCTTAAACTCCACCTATTTCCTCCTCCTCTTCTTGGGGTGCTAGAGCACTGAGTAATTCCTTGAACTGATGTACTTTCTCTCCAGTCAGCTTCCAGGTCTTCAGCCTGGTGTCTGTTGACCTTAGAGCCTTCTCTGACCACTGCTTGTAGCTGATGGTACCAACTAGTGGTTTATGCTGTGGGCCGACTGTTTCACTGGGGATGCCTTTGCAATCATGGATTCTACCCCAGTGTGTTTTCCTTACTAGGAGGAAGTCTACCTGAGTTGCATGTTGGCTACTCTTGTATGTGATCTTGTGACCATTTCTCTTTCTGAACCATGTGTTGGCTACTATCAAGCCATTTGCCAGACAGAAGTCTAGAATGGCTTCTCCTCCTTTATTCCTGTTGCCCCACCCATGTGGACCAAGGCAGTCCTCATATCCTGTTCTGTCTATCCCGATATGTGCATTCAAGTCACCCATTATCAACATCAATTCATGTTGTCCTGCTTTATCTAGTAGATTCTGCAACTGCTGTCTGAATGCACTCTTTTAATCAATATCACAACCCTGCTGTGGGGTATAGGCTGAGATTATAAATGCTGCACTATCATTACACTGGAGTCTGATTGCCATGAGTCTGTCATTAATTCTAATGATATCCTTCAGTGCCTTCTGAAGCCTCTCTCTCACCACAATTCCTACACCATCTCTAGCCTATCCCCCAACTGAGTAGTAGAGTCAGGATTCCAAGCAAAGTGGCTTTGCTGCACTACCCTTCCATCTCATCCCTTGGATACATAGGATGTCCAGCCTCTTCCATATCATCATGTCATTCACTTTCCAAGTTGTTGAACGTACATTAAGCATAACAATTCTCAGTTCATGTTTGGCAGGTTGGTTGGTTTTATGTCAAGCTTTCACTCAACAGAGTTATCCTAGGTAACCTAGGTTGGGCAACTAGACACTGGCCAGCTAGTAGCTTATTTAGCCAGAGCTGCTGGGCTTTATGGTGGGCACACACACTGGCCAATAGGGGCACATATACCCCTCCCACCATTAGCAAGGGTCCCTGACATGCGCTAGAGTAGGCCAGGTCCTCAACTCACTTATCACCGGTAACTACCCATGCCCATTTTTGGCGACATTAGTCAACATGATCAAATCACTTAGAGCCATATTTTACACCGTCGAGTGGCTAGCCCTGACACAGTACTTATTCTGTGATCAGTGTTCTCCTATCTTGAGGATACTCTGCAGCACAGTAGATGTCCAAAGCGGTTGGTCTGTACAACTCTTCCCCCTATAGGGCACCATGTAGAGTCTGTGCTTCTGCCCACAGCTCCATTTATTGGCGAGTTTGAGATGGAAACACTCAGCATGTTTTTTGGACAAGGGAGAAACCCCACGAAGACACAGGGAGAATATGCACACTCCAAACAGGCATTGGTTGAAGGTCAGGATCGAACCTTGTACCCTGTGCATGAGAGGCGAAGGCCTTAACAATTACGCCATCTGGACAATGGAGGGCAGAGATGTTGTAGAGAGCAGCAGTATTTCACTTCTAAGGCCTTCATGGGTGCTGTGTCTAATAGCAGCCACATTATTAAATGGCTGGACACACAGAACCTTGGCCATTGCGAGTGACTAAGTGGATTAAATCCTTGACTGAGCTGACCAAAATCAACTAAGAAATTTCACTGTAGGTATAAGTTAAACCATATGGAAATAATGCCTACTTAAAATTAAAATATCAGCAGTCCAACAACTCTCAAGCAGCACTATCGGTCACATAGAACTGAATCCTTGCTTTCCAGCACTATCTAAACCTAGTGAACGTGCCATCAAAGCAGCAAATGTGTTATGGCATGAATAGTATTCACTGCATTCACAGGAAAAATTAACAAAGAAATCAGCAGACAGATATCATGTAGCTGAAAAGACAGAAGTCAAATATGCACAAAACCACATTCTTTGTATTTAAAGCAGTGCAGTTGAAAGCAAAGTAATAACAGAAAATACAGCTGCTTTCATCAATACAGTGCATTATGTATGACTAAGTGCAGTAAAAATCAGAACAAGAATTTCACTTAAATTACATGTCCCTAACTAGGCTTTCCAGAAAGAAAATATTTGTAGCACACATAGAAGACACATCCTCACCTGTCAGTATCTGAAAAATGAAGAGATCAACTCAAACTAAGAACGCACAAGCAAGCACAGAAGAAGTTTGAAGCCCACCCTATATAATGAGACAGGCTAAGAGAATTACCCGAGCCAGTTCATAAGACACTTTTGGTAAGTTAAGGAAAGTCTTACTTGCATGGTTGGGTCATTTTGCAAATCAAACCTGTGACTGATTTTATAAGACAGGAGCTCAATGGAAAAATCAATTGGAGAAGAAGGAAGAGTGAAACACCCAGTGGAAAGGGGGAAGTTGAGAAGAGAGAAAAGGAGCTGTATTGTTCAGCAAAAAACTAAAGAATGCTGTCACTAAGGTCTGAGACAGCTGAAATGCAGACAAAGCTGGTACCTGTTCCCTGCTTTTCAAGAAAGAAACCTGGATTCCGTCCATGTGAAAGTATTAGCAGGTAAGTTTTGTGATGAACTAAGCAGCCTTGACATTTTGGCAGGAGTTGATAGTATACTATAGGCACAGGGAGAAAAGGCTTAAACCACCAGCAGCTAAGTGTACAACTTAGGAGGTAATGCAGTTATTGATGATATTGCAGTTTATAAGGTACAGTAAAAATGACACATGCTTTCCATAGATCCTTAATTTAAAATAAAGTGGAGGTGTTTGTCCTTCGTTTTAATGTTCTTCACAGGAAAGGCATGTTGTAATTAGTTTCCCTGTGTTGTTTTGCAGTACATTTAGGAAGATGAATAGACAAGCAACTAATTCGGAGGTGGAAAGACAGTGTCTCTGGTATGCACCGGTAACAAATAATACACGAGAGAATGAAGCTTGTGTATGTGAGGTGGCAATTTAGTGAAGTGCTGGACAGAAGTATTACAGGGAAGAGAAAGCAACACACTGAGCCTCCCAACTTCCAGCTATCTTTGGGCCACTGAATTATATTTTAGCCTCATTATAATACCAGCTAGGCTTGGAAGAGTTTGTGTGAAGCTTGGAAAAAAAAATCATCATCTGAGCCAAGACATAGCAATATTAAGGGCAGGTAATTGGCTAGTGGGATGTTTAACACAGTTATGAGAAGAAAGTATGATAAAGTTCTGTAAAAGAACCTGTACTGTAGTACTACCTGGTTCCTGTATGACCAAGGCTTTTGGGGAAATTACACAACCGAAGCCAGGGGAGAGAAACATTAAACAGACCAGTGGTCCTACCATTTTAAGGGAAGAGTTTCTTGATTAAATAGTGTGATTGAATTAATCACAACCTGATAATTAAGCAGCTGTCCATACAACCCCTGCCTATTGTGAATAATTGCTAAGTGGTTAAAGTCCATGGCTGAATTGATTAGAAACAATTTAAAGGGTATCAGGTGCAATTTAAATGTATGGACACAGTTCCTGGGTAGTAAAGTATAAACAGTGCAGCAATGTTTGGACTGCAAATGCATTCATCTAGTAAACTAATAATGAAATAGCAGTGTGTGTTATATAGCAAGGGAGTCCTTGCTTTCCAGCACTAAGAACTAAAACTAAGAAAATTATTTTCAAAATGGCAAATATGTTATGCTATAAACAGTATTCACACAGAGGAAAATCAACAATGAAATCTGCATATGGAAAGCATGCAATGGCTGTGTGATACTCATATTTCTGCTCACTCAGAAAAGAAATATTATGGTTATTGTACATACATAGACAAATTGGTTGAGTACTTCTACTATGTATATGTTTGTACTGCGTATATTTTCAACTTTTTTCCTGTTGTGTGCTGTATAAATCATCAGCTACAAAATGCATGCCTCATATGAACCTTTTTCTGTTTTGTTCACTTCTTAAACATTGATGTAACTGTTGTCTTTGCCTTTGGGCCCAAGAAATGGCTTTATTAGCCATTCATCTTATTTACAGACAGAAATAAATACATAAGTCAGAATGGAAATATGTGCAAGATAATATTCACTGTATTAAAAATGGGAAAGCCACTTGAAATCAAAACAGTAACAGAATGCAGCTAAGCAGTGTGCAAGAATAAAATGCATTACATATGACTCAGAGCAGTTAAACAGTGCAAAAACTTTACTAAACTGTTATGTCCTTAAGCAGCTTTTCCCAAAAGAAAATGTGGGTAGTATGCCTGGATCTTGCGTCCTTCACCTGTCAGAATCTGTAAGATTTAACTATGCCAAAATGAACAAAAAGAATATGTAAAGGACTTACTTCACCAAATTAACAAAAATAATACGTAATGGGCTTACTTCCCCACAGAAATACAAACTGAGCTGAATCACATGAGCTTGTGTCTTGAGTCACTGCTGGTGGGTTAAAGGAAGAACTGCTTACAGGATTTGGGCACTTTGAAAATGACATCTGTGATCAACTGAAAAACCTTTCGGGTTGTTCTCACACGTATCTCCTACTGTCCCTGTTTTTGTTTTAACTAGGTTTGCAAATATTACTAACAGACTGGCAGTGTTAAAATTATTCATTAAAATAATTCAGTTTTCTTGTAAAATAAGCAGCTATATATAGTGCATAAACAACATCACAGTGCTACTTTTTACTGCTATAAAACTTTTAGAATCTATTAATGTTTGTCATGCTGTGTCTCAAATATGGGACAAATGTACCATGAGTCACGTTTCATATAACCATGCCAGCACTATTAATTAGTAAGGTGTCTTCATAGCCCTGCTGTGATAAAAGTTCAGTTTCTGCATTACATGCTTGTATTATAAGAGCGTCCTCAATTCTGTTCAAAGCTGCTGTTAGGAGCGAATTCTTGTGGATATTCCTGTGGACAGAATAATAATGACTGCTGTGAAAATGTAGCTTGCTGTTTGTTTTAATAGGTCTGTGATGAATCATACTATTAAAACAAGATACTCTCTTCTAAATTGTAATATCCAAACACTGAATTTCTGAGGCAAAAAAATTACTTCCATATAAATTAAAAAAAAAACTGAATGTATTTTCATCAGTCACAATTAAAGTTTTTATAGTATAGTACAGTATATGTGCCAGGTAAATGCATCTTCTCCCTGAGAACCATACATGTACAAATATAAGTTGATGACATTAGAGAACTTATGGCAGTATCCTTTAGTTAATAAAGCAAGTCCTTCAAACAAAATGCATTTATAATAAAGGGTATCAGATCCATGTAATCTTTAGAAAAATAATTTGCCAAATTAATAAAGTTTCATCATAGCTGTTTCAGCAACTTCTTTGCCCTTGTAGATGTGTTTGTATATAATGAATTTGCATTCAAGATGATAAAAATCTTAATTTGCTTAATGTCAGCATATTTTAAAGACCAAAAAACATATCAGGTAGGAGATCCTGTAAAAAAAAAAAGTGTCTGCTGAACATGTTTTCTTAAGAAAATAGTCTACAAAAAAGATGCCACCTCTGCTATATATCCATGTTCTGACACTGTAGGATACATGAAGGAATAGTCATGTTAAGAATTTTAGGAGTGCCAAACATGGTAATATTAATATACCATTTTTAAGACACGGCTATTTATTTCTTGTTAATCAGTTCCTTGAAAAGTACTACAATTATATCTCTGAAACTTCACAAACAAATCAAAAGATACTAGAGGTTGTATTTATGGTCTCAAGATTTGCACTTTCATGGAGGTTATTCCTGAAGAGCGCTGGAACTGCTATATATAATTTCAGAGATCAAAGGTTATTCATGATGAATAAGTAAACGTGAAATCATTTAAAAAAGCCCATTTTTATCAAAAGTCTAAACTTGCTGAAGTACTACTTGAAAGCTTAAGTGTGAGTATAATCACAGAATTTTTCAGCTATTATAAACAAACATGGCCATGCACAAGCACGTTTGAAGTATCTAAGGCATGAAGCACACATCACAGTGATTTTTATTAACTTTTAAAAAGATAAAGGGTTTATATAGTGGTATCCTTATGTGGGCATCCTGCTGGTTTCTTAAAAGAGTGGAAGGGGAAGAGGAAAGATTGAAAAGGGGGGATACATTATAAAAAGGGAAAACCAGAAGGAACATATTAAGAATGTTGTGTCAGAGGAAGTGGAAGAGGAGGGGTATTTTATTTTTTTGGGGGATAGACCTTCCTAATTTTTCAAATATCTTTTTTAAGTAAGAGGGTGGTTTGGGTAGGAAGTTGTTTAGAATGTGTAGGAGAGAGGATTGGAGAAAGAGAGGGGAGAAGAGAAGTTGAGCTCAGGAGGACACCTGGTCCACAGAACTTCAAATATTTAAACTGCCTGAAGGTGTTATAGAGAAGGATGCTGATATTGAAGGGGTGGGAGCATAATGGCGGGGCTGTGGACTGCTCTGACTGGGCAGTAGGTTTTTAACCCACTGAAGAGCGTTCTGGACTGGCTGAAGTTGTCTCAACACTACCTACTCCACAACATCCGCAACCAAGTCCCAAAGCCCACAGTCTGTGAGGATTGTCAGACTGCCATGTGCCCTGATCTTGTGAGGATGTAACTGGAGAGGCAGAGGGTGAATGTTCCTAACCAGGGAGGAACATGGTTTGGGCTTCTCTTAGGGATTCTGGATCTGCAGAAACGTGAACAGAAATGGGAGAGACAGAATAAAGGGCAAAGTAATGCATGATTAAAATAAAAAAAGTAAGAAGGAAAGTAGCAAGAAACCACAAATGGTGGCAATAAATAGACTCACAATGTAATAAATCAGTGCAGTCTTTAATAACAGTTGTTTATTATTTTTATTAAAATTCATTCATATAAAAATCTGGGCAATGGTACTGGAAACATGGGAACAATCATTATATTCCTATGAAGTGGTGGTGATTTTTACATTTGCAGTCTACTCATTCTAATTCTATTTTAAAGTGTTACATAAGAAATGGTAATACATCTGAAATTTCTGGCTGATATGGATTATGCTGCAATTATGTATTAAAAGCACCTCACTTTTATTATCTTTCTGAATAAATTAGTTCTGCATTTCTCATTTCTACTTAAAATACAGAAAAAAATATTACTTAACATTTTTATTTTTTTTGTTTGCAGTGGATTTTTTTTTTTTTTTTTGCATTCTCATGTGCACGCTCAGTCAGCCTCTTTAATGTCCTTTCCTCCTGCTCTCTGCTATAAAACATCTCCTCTTCCTCTGATTAGAAAACACATAAGAGTATGGTTGCTTAACTATCTGAAATGTGTGCTTACATCTTTCTTATATGATTGTTTATAATTTAGCAAGGCACTGTAGTTAGTCTTTTACTTGCCTGATATATGTGCTTATTTCTATATGCATTTCTATTGCAGCTTGCTCTAAGTTTTCATTTATTAATCAGGAAGGCAGCAAAGCAAAGGTTTTCATACATCAATTGTACTTAATCTATTTGTGCTAATAAGTATTTCTTCTTTACTGCAAATTGGACTAGATCTGCATGACTTCCTCCCTGTTGTTTTTATGTCTCTGTACAGCTTGTCTGTTTGGAAGATGATTGTGTTTTCTGCAGCCCTTGCATACATTTCCATTGTAGTGTCTGCTTTCCACTATGCCTTGCATACTGTACTTGCAGTTTTAGGTAATATCATGTGAATTTGATACTCTTCTACCTTCCCCTCAAAGGCAAACTGCACACAAGCATAAAAGTGTAACAATTGAAAGGCATTTGTGACATCCTTAAAGTTCTACTTGCATTAAACAATTAAACAAAACATATTTACTGTTACAGATGGATGCAATAGAAATATTTCATGGCAATGACTGCTTTGACAATTTTCTGCTTTTTAAATGTAAGCACATAAGGGGATTAAGTAGAAATGTATACAGAAGTAATCAAACAGTACATCTCTTAGTATCCTTTGTGCTGGTCATTTACTTACTGGTTAACCTCCACCCCCATCTCCAACCTATCTAGGGTATGATGGTTGAGTTCAGCCATGTTGTACTTTCAGTTAATATTTTGGAAGAAGAGAATGTTTTATACAATTAGCATATTAATAAATATTTTGTGGATTAAAAAATTGTCTGTAGTAGAACTGAATACTAAGCTAATACCTACAGTATATGAAATTATCTGCAATGTAAATAGGTTTTGTGTGTATAAATATATATATATATATATATATATATATATATATATATATATGCATTTTTTAGGCATGTTTAAACTTTTTATAGAAACTTCCATATATTCCTTTATATTTATACACAAAAGCATGTCAGCACATAAACATGCCATATTTGTATACTGATACATTTCTGTTTACAGATATGTTTATGCTTAGTTTTACCTCTGAGTTACATGTAGATACATATTTGCACTTGCACATACATTTCTTCTTGCATTTCCCTACATTTACTTTGCATTTATATAGTGTTTTTTTAAAACTTATTTTGATAAGATTAAACAAAAAAAACATATACATATGTTTAATAAATCTGGCCTTCTCACCATCACCGGGTCTACCCACTCAGCCAGATAGTCAGACCTATATCTATGTTGGTCATAGTACCTGTTATGGCACTAGGGCCAATGTGAGTGATCTCTGTCTGGGATAACAGGTGCTCACCCAACTCTTGCCAGATGTCAATTTTTTCCCATGCCGTGCTGCTTACTGATGACTAACCCCCCCCCCCCCCCCGGTACAAATCCCTTAAGATGTCAATCATGATTTTGGTCTCCTTGTCATGCCTTCATAGGTGATGTCATCTTTTGATGTACCAGTACCAGAATGAAGAATGTATGTAAGTTCTGGGCTTTAGTTCACAGGTTTGAAACTACACATTCTGGAGTGTGACATTGCCATAACCAAACCCAGTTACTCAGTAGGTGCATTAGACATGGAATTACTACTACTATTGGCAAGTTTGTTTTTACCAAACTGCTTTTTCACATACATAATTTTTTAAAGGAATACTTTCACATGTCCTTTCCATTGTAAATAAAATTCAGTTATGATATTACTAGAATTTAAGTTGCTTATATGTGTTTCTGTGCTGTAAAGTTATAATTAATGGAAGAATAAAACTGAAGGTCATGCATTAATCATTTCTTTAAGCATGACTTTCAGTGTTGCATCAGTAAATCTTTTTTCTCTTTTTTACTTTCTGTATAAATAAATCGTATTGCTGTCATTATGTCATATAAGCTATCATGTGACAAGGTGAAGTGATGAGTTACAGTATGCAGGATGGACATGGATTAAACATCACTTATGCAAACTCAACTGTTTGACTTCATTTTCCTTTTGCTGAATGAATATATTAGGCTTCTTCACTCATTCACTCTACAGTTTAGCTCATTACTGCTATGAGTATCTCATTCACAACTACCTGAGACTTACTTATATGGATTTGTTGAACTGTACACTCACATATTACTGAGATTCATAGAGATACGCATAATGGAGCCTAATTTGCATACAAAATGTGTAAATGAGCCTGAATTTATGCAAGGTATCTATGGTTTAGGAAAGTGCAGACTTTATCAAGTAAGAAAACAGAAGCAATAATGTTAGAAATTCTTATTGATGTTAAAGAACAATGACTGACTAGAGAATTATGTCTTTCATTTATCTGGTAGTTAGGTGCAGATGATTCATGTTAACACTGTCATTTCTAAATGGGAATTCATAACAGCAGCACTGGAAATTTATGCGGACGTAATATGAAAGGCATGTTTGAAATATTTTAGTTTGCATTTGCAGTGTGTGCTACATAGGATATAAGTACATAATTTCAAGTGATGTCTGATATATTACATTTTCACCAGTGTATTATGTTGTCACCATATATGCTGCTTTACTGTGGGATTTCTAACTGTCACTCATGAATGAAAAATGGCTGTATAAATACAAAAAAAGTGGTAGAGGAAGGGCACATCTGTTAGCAATGGCATAAGATGGCAGTGTAATAAGTATTGCAATAGTATTATGCATTTCCTGATGATGCTGTACAGGTTATTTCAACACACTTTTAACAACCTGACATTGGACTTGCACTATGTGTATATGAATACATGTTGTGTCACCATAAATGTTTCTGTACTCAAATCTTTATGGTGAAAGCAGGCATGCTTTCATTACTGTATTATCTGACTGATGAATGGCTCAACCTTCAGTATATTACTTTTCCATGTTGTTTTAGGTAAATAAATGATACAGCAGTAGAGATCCATATAGAGAGAGGGGACCATTTTTGCCATGAAGAGAATGGCCTTTTTTGGAAAATGGAGCCCCAAACAAGCTGAGAGGGCAAAGCCTGGAACCAAGTAGTTATAGATATAAATGTTCTTGGTGGAAGGAACTGCACATTAACATAGTGCAAGAACAGAGTCAGTGATGTGGTATGATGTGCCAGTGCCAGTGCAAAGGCAAAGCAGAATGCAATTGCCCATAGCACTACTGGCGGGGGTGTTACAAAACGTATTCCTTAAACACCGGACAAGGAATACCTCCTCTCTATTCATGGGAATGATTATTAGATTGATAGTTATGGCACTGGCACAATCAGAGATGGAATGAACACTGCCTATTCCCCATGTCTGCATCATTAACAGACATCTGCTCAGGAAGGTTGGCTTAACCAATGTAACATATTTACTTAGACAAATGAATGCTGAAGAGGAATGATTACATGTAATACATGACAAATTGCTGTTAAGAGGTGAACCCTCTACTTCTGCACATAATAACATTGAACAGTGTGCATATGATAAATGTACTCCACACCTCCTTATACAATATATCGTAATGTATGCCAGTATCTGAGTAATAATATATTCAATTATTTCTTTACAGGGTCAGCAGCAGAAAGAAGAATTTCCATTATACTAGTGAATTTAGAACACAGCAGCAGCAGAATGCTGCTGTTGCTGCTGATGATGATAACATAGCAATATTTATGAGATGGTCTGAGCAAAGTGGCACACAGTCACCAAGTTTAATGGCAGGATCTCATACCCCACAACATGTTAGTAGCATAAATTGAAGTACATTACATGGTGACATTACATTACCAGTTAGTTGTACAGCGAGAGAAAACTCGGACACCTCTACACTGGTATCCCCAGACTCTCAGAAATACATTCTGGATGACAGCAGAAATTCAGAGGCAAGTGTCCTCGGTGATGCATTTACAAAAGAGTGCACAGTGCAGGCATATGTCACAGATAATCCAGGAAACACGTTAAGCTTGGTTGTCAAGCAACACATTTGCTGTGACATTACGGCTCTGTGCACTGCCACAGAGAGTCAACTGTTAATGGCCAGAGTCCTCCAGTGTGTACATGAATATTTCCAGCACTACATATAGTGCCACAATCACACTGATACATAGTATGGTGACACACCAGTCGTCCATGTCTGCTTCCTTTTGTATACTAGTGAGGATTTACCAGACTGAAATAGGAGTCAGTGTTGGAAGAGGAAGAGGATGGGGCATTGGACACTTACGAGCATATCACATGGCACTACAAATGCTTTTCAAGAAGGTATTGAAAATAATAGGGGGGCAAACACAACAGAATTTCTGCAGACCATGTCAGCATTTATCTGCAATTAGCAGAACTTCTCTTTTGAGGTATCAGTCAAGCAGCACTGTGAGAACAGTGCATGTAGAATCACCTGCATAAAGTGGGTCATGGCATTGCAGCAAGTTACCCTCCAGCTCACATAACAGAATCTTCTTGAGATCACATGCATATTCACCTGTCCCATCATTAGGAGCTGTCGTGTATGACATATTTGACTTTGATCTTTTATGATTCAGTCTAAAAATTTCAAGGCACACAGAGATGTTAATGTCTAACTTGAAAGGCAATGTGTTATAAAAATAGTGTAGAATATGTGAGCACAGAATGTAACCCAGTATTAAAACACTTTGCATCTGTATGCATTTAATTTCAGTAGTGGTAGTGATTTCAAATAAAGGAATATCTGGAAAGAAAGATGTATGGCATAACAGTCAAATTTCACTGATTTACCCCATTAATGGCCCATCCATTATCAAGAGTTTCATTTCAGCAATTTTTACAGCTGACAGTTACCCAGAATATAAAACAAACATTACACACTATTAACAGAAACACTCATTTAAAGAAAAAGAAAAGATTACATGAGTATCCTGCCATGTACGCTAAAGATTACGTGAGTATCCTGTCATGTAAGTTAAAGATTACGTGAGTATCCTGCCATGTACGCTGGCACTTTTGCCATTTCACTTTCAGTCCTGCATAACTGATGATTGATATTTTTGAGGACACAACTTGTTTAAGACAAAATGAAATAATCTTTTGTGTGGTACCTTAGGAGAAAACAGTAAGTCATTCTGAATATTTAATAATTAAACCTGAAAAACCTTACATAAGCATGCAATACATTTTTCTGTGCAAAGTATGAGCTCGTATTAAATGCAAGTTTACAGATTTAAATGCATACAGTTTGGCAAATTCAAAGCAGTCAAATACTGAAGTAACATTTTTATTAAATGTACCACTTCGGAAGATACAACACATGCAAACTTAAGTACACCCTTAAGCAACATTTCTTGTGTTAAACAGTTAAAAATGTAATTACTCTTTGTATGATGCCTTATGACATCACTGAACAGGTATGAATTGTATAAACAATAATATGAGTACCTGTTCTGAAAAAAGTTATTCAAAGATAAAAGGGAATGTCTGAACAATGACAGAAGACCACGTACCACACAGTGCAACCCACACATATCACTGCATGTATCAATTTATGCTCTGTGCTTTTTACAAGAAAAGAAGCACTAATCTGAATGTCATTTCCATAGCGTTCGACTAGATGCCGCTTCTTTACCTGCACAGTTACATGCTGTGACTGAGTCTGTATCATGGGGTCCCTTACTACTGCCGCTGGCGGCTGGTCATCATTAGTCATAGGAGTACTGATATTGGAAGCTGCAGTGTCAGCATGGGTCACATCACCACCATTATCATATTGTGCTGAATGCAGCATGCAGTCATCATCTTGCAGGCAGATGCTGGGTCGTTTTGAAAGGCACCCCCAGGTATCTGAATCAGCTTTTCAGCATGCCAAATATTCTCTCAATGACAATACAAGTCTCGGACAAGGCTGTTTTAAAATTATCTTCTGCAGCTGCCTTTGGATTTCTCACTGGTGTCACGAGCCATGGCTCCAGTGGATATTCTGTATCACCTGAAAGAAAGGGGAAAATAAAAGAGGAAAAGGCGACAAGACAAAAGAATACTTAGTATAAAGCAATACATTTTCCATGAATAACTACTTAAAATGATAAAAAATTAAAAAAACAAATTTTTGTACACTTACCAACAAGTTGACCACTGGGCATCCTACTGCGCAGAAATAGGTGCTAGAGTGCACTAGTGTGCCAGATATGGGAATCATGTGCACTGCAAGGATGTTGGGCAGACACCTTCATAGAATCATAGGAAGTTACTAGGGTAATAGCTCAAGCACCCCTTAAAAGCCTAGCCAAGTTCAACCCATGTTCCCAAGTGTGTCTGATTCAAGCACACACTAAAGTCAGCACCTATTGCTCCTGTCCAAGAGGAACACAGGTGGAACCCCTGGGGTGAATTTCTGGTTACCCATCCAATTATCTAAATTACGCTTAAATAGAGCCAATGAGGGGCTTTGTTTAACATGGACAAAAAGCTTGTTCCAAAGGTGGGGCAACCACTGTGAGAGAAATATCTCTCTCCAGCACATTCTGTTGATGTCACATACCAGGTTATGGTCTTTCGAGCGAGTGACCTATGTGCCATTTGACTTGCAAATGTGCAGCATTTCCATTAAAGGTGGGTCAGAGATTGCTGTATATGCAAGGCCCAGGTTGCCTCTGAGCAGTCTGTATGACACAGAGTAAAGTGACAATGATTTCTGTCTGTCCACATAAGACAGATCTTGAAGTCCCAATTTTCTTTGTGAGGAATCTTTGTGGTCTTTCCAGTTGCTGTTGGTGTTTGGAAAGGAACACACACAAAAGGGAGCATTGTTCTCTATTATAGGCCTGATGAGAGAAGATTACAAGGGGGTTACGTCTTTTTTTTCTGGAGGCAATGCCCTTACCTATGAGATGAGCAATATAAAATGCCCTTCCACTGTGGAGACATGATGTTCGAAATTAAGGTTGATGTCGACCTGTGTGACCAGATCTTTCACCACTGACTGTGTGCTTAGGGTATTGTTATTGATGTGGTAGTTTGCAGAAACATCATACTTGCTGAAGGGGGTGATAATGCATTTTTTTTTAATTAAGTTTAAGACCATGACTTTGGCAGCAGCCATTAGTCTGCATAAGACCTTCTTGCAGGATGTTGACATCGCTAGGAGTTTCAATGATCGCTCCCAGTTTGCAATCATCAGCAAACTTTGTCAGCCGCAATCCTTTAGTTTTAGCCTGTACTTCGGAGAAGTAGATTCCTAACAGTAGGGGTCCCACAACCAGTCCCTGTGGAACACCACTGGTTACAGGTCTGATGGAGGAGGTGGAGTCCCCTATTTTGACCTTATGAGTTTTATCAGTGAGCCAGTTTGCAACCCATCTGACGATATATGGGTTGATACCCATCTGGGTGAGTTTATCAATGTTGCCTGAGTGGGGGATTGTGTCAAAGGACTTGGCTAAGTCTAGATAGGCTGTATACACATATTTGCCTTCATCTAAGCCTTTGTTGACTATCTCGAAGAGGTCCACCAAGTTTAACAGGCGTGATCTCCCCTTGACAAAGCCAAACTGGGTTGGGTTGAGCATTTGGAGATTTCCTACATCTTTGTTAATAAGGTCCATGAGTATTCATTTCATGGCCTTGCAGATAAGGTTGGTCAGGCTAATGGATCTTGTAGTTCCCGGGGTCCATGCATACACCCCCTTTGTGCAAACGGATGATGGTATCTGTTTTCTATTCCTCTGGGATGAAGCCAGTGCTTAAGCTGTGATTGAAAAGCCCAATTGTGGTGATAATTCCTGTTTTAACCCATGTAGAACACAGCCTAGGATGTTGGCAGGTCCTATAGAGGCTGTGTTTTTGGCCTTGGAGAGGGTGTTTAAGACCTGCTCCTCAGAGATACTAGGTGGGGGACAAGGGTTAGGGGTGCTTTGGAGTATACGTGGTGGGGACAGGGGAGTGAAGTTTTCACTGAGCCTGTCATGCAGCAGGTTTGCTGTATCCAGAGTTCTGTCTATTATGAGTTCAGCACAAATCTGGGCCTTAACTTTGAGATTACAGATGTAACTAAAGAATGCCTTGTGGTTATCCTAAGTTAGAGAAGCTAATTTGGATTCATAGTTAGCTCTGGAGGACTTCCCTTGGAGCCTTATTTTCTTGTTTAAGTTGAGGAGGGAGTGTTTCCAGTTTTGAGACTGTTTCTTCCTACTTTTAGACAGCAATTTATTTCTCCTATAGTAATGCCGCGGTGGTATGGCGGTAGCGTTGTTACCTCACAGCAAGATGTTCTCCCGTTTGATTCTCAGCGTGGCTTGGGAGTGCCTTCTATGTGGAGTCTGCATGTCCTCCCCGTGGTTGGGTAGTGTTCGAAAGACATGCGTGCATAAATGGGCGTGCCTTCGTTGAATGTTGGGCATCAAGCTGGCACCTCCGAATTTCGTAAAAATTTACTGCCACTCAGCGGACCAGAGTTCCGCTGTGGTGACCCCTTACCAGGAAAAAGCCAAAAGACAAAGAAGAGTCTATTAATGGCATTTGTCCACCAGACAGGTTTGTTTTTCCTTGAAGATCTTGCTTTGGTTCTGTCAGGTACAGCAGATTCAATACGATTGTACAGGTGCTCATATAAAGCATTGGTGTATAACTCAACATAGGTGTCTGTTCCATTAGTAAGGTGAAGGGCTATGAAGCTATTTATGCTGTTGCACAAGAGGTTGTAATTGGCTTTGGAGAAGTTTTTTAGTCTAGCTGTTGCTGGGGGGGGGGGGGTATTGTGTTACAGTTAACTTCTAGCGAGGCTGATTTGTGGTCAGATCTCACTAGGGTTGGCCACACACAGGTGGTGGTGCAGCTGTCCCCCATGTTCATGAGGACCAGATCCAGGATGTTTGAGCCTCTTGTGGGTGCTTCAGCCAGCTGGTCCAGGGCAGTGGAGTTAATGAAGTCCAATAACATTTTGGCAAGTGAGTTAGAACACACATAATTTACCCAGTCAGTGGATCGGTAATTAAAGGACCTGTGAGGTCTTTGTTTAAATCAACTTCTGGTAAGGGGATTTATGTGTTGTTGGTTTGGTAGTTGTAGGTGCAGAAGGTAAGGTGTGCATGCTGACAACCTGTTTAGCATCAGATGAACTGACTGGTGAGTGAGAGAGCCTGGAATCTAGGTTCTTGACAAAGATGCATCTCTCACATAATGAATTTGTGTGGACTAGAAGAAGTGGGTTATCAGTGTATGTGAGGCAATTGCTACATTGCTTCAGGATGCCCTTGTTGACCAGGCTGGCTGGAGAAACTTTGGGAAACTGTCTGTCCATAATACTAGGTAAGTTGATGTGGTCAAAAAACAGGGAGAAGACAGGAAGGAACAGGTAAAGTAGGGGACAGGAGAAGTGGATAAAAAATACGAAGGGCTAGTGGGTAGGATCTGTGTTGATACCTCAGGAGCTTCGCTGAATGTATCACCTGTCAGTGAGGAACATTCATGAGAACTCACAGATGGAGCACCAGCAGAGTATTAAGGGAAAATGTGCAGGCAGAAGTGTTTGTCTATAACCGCCAACAATGCCCACCGCTGCCCGGGTGTGTGTGATGCACAAACAAGCAAGCAGGTTTACCTGCGTAAACATGGTGCTTATGTAGCAAAAGAGAGCAAACTGATTTAAACAAATTAACCAATAAAAAAGGTCAAAATTGAGCCCCATTCCAGTAACCTTCAATCAGATGAATTCTAACTGCACACTAGGGTGCAGGAGTATCCTCTCCAACAAAGGATGGCCTGGTTTAGTGCTCAAGTTATACAAAGAGAACTAAATTCAGCAAGTCTGAGTCCAGTCTATGCTACATCAAAGTGCAACGATTTCAAAAAAAAAAAAAAACAGTTCAGATAAGCAGTGATATGGTAAAAATGCAGTTCAAAAGTGCAATATACAGTGAAATATTCTACTTAGGTTTTGCAGAGATCAGCAGATGGCTTGGTGATACACTCCCATGCATTGCAGACTTCCTGACAGCTGATGGAATGGTAGACTTTCCTATCATGGTTTTGCTCCCCCAGTGAATCAGATGGAGAGTTAATTGTGAATGGGTGCAGTCCATTGTACCAAGCACCTCACGGAAACGTGCCACCCCATAAAAGGCATGCATAGCCCAGGCTTGATACTGAGATGACACTGGGAAATAAATGTGATCCACATGTGCCAAGAACACATCCAGGAACTGCTGAAGTATTCTTGTGTCCCCATTCTGTCTCTGAAAGATCCCCATGGCAAGTGTAGAGGGTTATACATACCTTAGTATCTACAGGGATAGGGAGTTCACACTTTCCCCAGTACCCCTGTGAAGACCGTACATACTCACTAACACTCTTATAATATCCCTGTCCATTCTAAACCTATCAAGGATTTCCTTATTCTCAAAATTATTGTAAGTTATCTCTGTCTATATCTCTGCCTTCTTGGTTAATGAGAGCTCCTAAGTGTAAGCAGTTTTAGCTTAGCCAAGACAAGCAGCTCACACTGGGAAATAGCAAAGCTAGCAGTAAGAGAAAAACATCTTTGCCAGTTGCAAAGTAGATAGAAGGGGTGATTGTTTTTTATAATGAATTATCACAGGTGATGACATTGAACTTTGGAAGAGTACTTGATAGCAGCAATCCATAAAGAAAAATCTTTTAAATTGGTAAGCCGACTGGACACACAGTTCCTTTTTAGGATGACCTTTGAACATTGGTTAAATCACTTTCTTGGAGTCACACATTAAACTAATGGAGAAGTGGAAATCAAATCCATGACTTCTGCTACATGTAAAACCTACAGGGCACTCAAAACTCTGTGCTAAATTGCCAGCTTTAAGTGATAAAAAAATATTGTTTGACTTCACAAACTTACTTGGAGAAGTGAGGAAGGATCATTGTTTGTTGTTTATTAAAGCAAATAGTTTGTTTAAAGCAATAATGTCATATAACAGTGTATTTCTCAAAGTTTTGGATTTGCAGTTGTGTACTGATCAAAAGGCTAAGAGATCAAACTTTTATTGGGTCAGCAGAACCCTGGTTCTCCAAAGGGGCAGTTACCAAAGTGTAGGTTGCCAAAATGACACAGTACCATCTATGTCTAGATCTCTGTCTTCTATATATACTTGAATAAAAAAATGTGATTGTGGTATATAGAGTGTATGTGTGTGTGTGTATATATGTGTGTGTGTGTGTATATATATATATATATATATATATATATAACAGGGGTAGAACAATGATCCTACTGGACCATTTTAAGTTTAATCCCAGGATTACACGTCAATATGAATATCCCTGTAGTTAAGGAAGTAGGTTGAAACAGTGAAGTACAGGCTGATGATGACATGTGCATTGTTCATAGGTTCGTAGGTTCATACTAGGCTATCTGCCCTAGGGCATTTATAAGCCTAGCCAGAGTATGTTTGGCTTTCGCCACCCATTTTAAATTAATTTTGCTATGCCCTTTTTCGAGGTTAGTATACTGTGCCTCTATCTAACAGTGACACAGAAGTGACACCCGGGGTAAACCTATGATCTCCCATCCACTCATCAAGATTCTTCTTGAAGAGAGTCAATGAGGGACTCTGCCTAACCTGGACTGGGATTTTATTCCATAGTGAAGGGAGACTCTGGGTTATGAATCTGTCCCTCCAGCATGTCCTATTTATTTCAGTGCTGAGGTTCAAGTCTCTCGAGCGTGTAGCTCGATGGGATTTGGATTTTTTGAGGTGCAGCATGTCCCTTAATTCCGGGTTGAACATGGCCTTATACGTCAGGCACAGGTCACCTCTGAGCAGGCGGTATGCCACTGAGTAGAGCTGGAGTTTCTTTAACCGGGCAGCATATGGCATCTATTTGAGCCCTTTGATCCTCTTGGTGAGGTACTTTTGGGGTCTTTCCAGTTGCTGCATGTGTTTGGTAAGGTACATCCCAAAAGGGGCATTGTACTCGATTATGGACCTGATGAGGGATGAGTAAAGAGGCACGATGACCTCCCCTAATCTAGATGTGAATCCCTTCATGATTAGGTGGGCTATATAAAATGTTTTTCTAACCACTTTGGCCACGTGGTTGTCAAATGAGAGATTGCTATCAACTTGGGTCCCCAGGTCCCTAATGACTTCTTCTGTACTTAATGGATTACCACCTATGTGGTCATTTGTGGGCACTTTGTTTTTGCCAAAGGGGATGACTATACACTTTTTGGCGTTTAGCTTGAGGCCATGGCTCTGGCACCAGTTGTCTGTTTCTGTGAGGCCCTTTTGGAGGATGCTTGTGTCGGCTGGAGAGTCGATTATGGCGCCCAGTTTGCAGTCATCTGCGAACTTGGTCAGCCACAGTCCTTCCGTGTTGGCCTGTACCTCCGAGAAATATATACCAAACAAGAGAGGTCCCAGGACTGAGCCTTGTGGGATGCCACTTGTAACTGGTTTGGAGTCTGACATGGCTCCAGCAATTCTAACCATGTGGATTCTGTCCTTGAGCCAGTTTGCAACCCATCTAGTGACATAGGGGTTTATATTTAAGCTGGTGAGCTTATCTATAATGCCTGAGTGGGGTATTGTATCGAAGGCTTTTGCGAGGTCCAGATAGGCTGTGTGGACCACCTTCCCTTCGTCAATGGCCTTGGTGACTGCTTCAAAGAAGTCAACCAGGTTTAAGAGGCAGGATCTGCCCTTAACAAAGCCAAACTGGGTAGGATCCAGTGTCTGTAGGTCCCCGATATCTTTATGTATGAGGTCCATGATGATCCTTTCCATAGCTTTGCAGACCAAGCTAGTCAGGCTTATGGAGCGATAGTTTCCAGGGTCCATTGAGGCACCACCTTTGTGGAGAGGGACCACTGTTGCTGTACGCCACTCTTTGGGTACATATCCTGTAGTAAGGCTGAGATTGAACAGTAGTTTTATGTTTGGGTTTAGCTCTTCTTGGAGTTCATGTAGGACGCAGCCTGGGACACAGTCTGGTCCCATTGATGCTGTGTTTTTTGCTTTGGAGAGGGCGGCTCCCACCTGAGCATCTGAGATGTTGGGGGGCAGCACTCTGCTGGGATAGATATTTGCCCTTTTGGTGGGGAGAGGGGGGAGAAGTTTGCGCTGAACCTGTCAGCTAGGATGTTGGCAATGTCTGTGGGATCAGTGTATTTTTTGTCATTTTGGACTAATTCTGAGCATATCTGGGAATTCCCACCCAGGTTCCTAACATAACTAAAGAAAGCCTTGTGATTATCTTTAGTGTCCTGTGCACTTTTTCTCTCGAAGCTGGCCTTTGACGATTTTATGAGTGCCCTTAGTTTTTTGCTAATACTGATCAGAGATGCCTTCCCTTTTTGGGATTTTGCTCTATCATGTAGTAGCTTCCTCCTTCTATTGTATAGTTTGTTTATGGCTGGGGTCCACCAGACAGGTCGTCTGCCTTTGGAGGATTGGGTCTTGGTTTTATTTGGGATTGCATGATCCATGCATTCCTGAAGGTGTTCATAGAATGCATTTATAAAGGATTCTGCGGTCTGGGCTATATTTTCCACAGGCCCGGGGGCTTTGAAGGATTCCACCTCGGTTTTGAGGAGTGTGAAATTTGCTTTAGAGAAGTTTTTCACTGTGGTTTTCTGGGCAGGGGTTGGATCGGGATGTGAATATCCAGTGAGATCAGTTTATGGTCTGATCTTACCAGTGAGGGATACACTTCTGGTCTGGAGCATAGAGTCCCCATGTTGGTGATGATCAGGTCCAGTATGTTTTCCCCTCTTGTGGGAGTGGTAACAAGTTGTTCCATAGCATTTGAGTTTATGAATTCTAGGAACCTTTGGGCAAGGGTGTTGGAGCTAGAGTAATGCTCCCAATCTATGTTTGGGTAGTTGAAGTCGCCCAATATAATGGTGTTCAGAGAGACCTTCATATTTTCCAGTGTTCTCAGGAAGGCCGAGTGGGGTTCCTGGGTTTGGGAGGGTGGTCTGTAGCAGGCTATAAACTGGAAGGCAGTTTTACCCACTGTTAGTTGCACATGGATAGTCTCTGATGCTTCGTGCTTTGCCACCAACCTGGAGGTGTGGGTATCTTTGATGAATATCGATACTCCCCCTCCTTTTGTGGTTCGGTCCAAGTTTTGGGGCCGAAAAGCATGAGGTTTAACCTGGTAGTGCTGGGGTGCTCTCGGGAGTCCTGAACCAGGTTTCTGTTACTGCACAGATATCGATGTTCTCCATGCTAAGGAGAGTTTCGAGTGCATGCATCTTGAGGTTTAGACTTCTAGCGTTGAGTAGCATTACTCTTAGTTTCTTATCCCTTGTGATACCTATGGAGGTGGGTTTGTCTTTTGAGCCTTGCCTAAAAAAGGCACTATGGGGGTAGCAAGAGCCTTTGCCAATATCCGAAAGCCCAGGGATGACAGGTGCAAGCCGTCCCTAGCAAAGCATCGTGGCTTGTCGTGCATATCATCCCAAGCTGACAGGCATTGGATCCCCTTTGAATGACACCAATACTTAAGCCAATTGTTGAAATTGATCATCTTGTCTTCATATTGTGGCATCATTCTTGGTGAGGGTAAGATGCTACTCAAGGTCAGGGTCATACCAGCCTGGGCTACATGCTCAGAGAGCTCCTCTATGTCTCTTTTCATGTAGTCCAGGGAGGTACGTCTCAGGTCATTCACACCAGCATGGACAATGACTGAGTCATATTTGTACTTGCCTTGGAGTGACCCGAGTGCTTGTGTTATGTGGCGGATCCTAGCGCCAGACAGGCTGCTCACCGTGACCTTCTTGTTCAGCCTGGTGATTATTTACAACTTATTCAGCAGTGCTAGTAGTTAGGAGGAAAAAACAATGAGGTGAAAGGGATGGCAGAGGAGAAAGAAGAGTTAAGAGGAGGGAGAAACTGGAAGAAGGAAAGGAGGAAAGAGACAAAATGGGGATAATTCCTATGATTGTGCAGGATTGTATCAGTAGCAGTAGTTATGTATAAATTACTGTAGTTTGTTTAAACTGTGCAATCCCTTTGATTTGCAAGGATTCACACTGAGTTTTTAAATGGGGTTTATTTTAGTTCTTAGTGGAAATCAGGGTAAAAGGGCATGGATTTAATATTTATTACCATGGATTGCTAGATTTTTGTAGTTAATATGAAGAATGCATGCTCTGCTGAATGAAGGTTACTATTGTTTGTGTCTTTCGGATTTTCCCGGTTAGGGGTCGCCACAGCGGAACTCCGGTCCACTAATGATTGGTAGTGGATTTTTACGTTCCGAGTTACCAGCCCTGACGCACAACCTTCAACGAAGGCACGCCCCATTCACGTATGCCTCCACACAGAAGACGCTCTAGCTCAGAATCGAACGAGGCAACAACGCTACCGCAGCACCACCACCGCAGTCGAATGAAGGTTACTATGTGAAGTTTAAACATTCGGGCAGAAAGAGGAGGGCTGTATAGTGTAAATGTTTCTGTGGTCTACCTGCAAAGAAAGGAAATGAGTTTATGCTGAGTACTTTATAGACAAGTCCTCCTAATAGTTGTGTGGCTCTGTGGTTTACTGGTAGACATTTGTCTTTTAAAGTAAACCAAGGTTGTTACTGCAAAACTGGAGTAGTACTTCGATATACTGAAGAAAAAAGACCAACGTTGAGAAACTTCTTTATTGCAGACAGCAAAGCTTTGGGTCTACACCCTTTCTCAATGCTAATATTAGCTTCAGGCATTTGTCTTTTAACAGGAAGTAGCAATGATGATCTTTAAATAGAGAGAGAGGGTTATAAAATAGCAATTATTCAATGTGGTTCGTAGTGTGTACGATTCTTTTTCTGAGGTGGATGCAATGATTGGGAATCCCTGTTCTAACTATGAGAGCAGGACTCCTTTGCTGTTATCCACTCTTATTTCAGGGGAAAGGAAGTGTGATTTTTTTTTGGCCCAGAATACCAGTTTGTACACTATTTTGATTGGTGATTGTATGTGATATCGGATACCTAGACTAGATCTGGGCCACAGACCCAGGTATTTGTAATGTACTGTTTCAGCTGGCTATTAGGCAGTGATGAAAATGATGCAATTGTTTGCTGCTTTGGCCTTCCTGTATAAGGCCCTGAACAGCACGAACTTAGTCTTTTGGTGTTAAGGAATAGGTTATAATTTGTCAGCCACTTTGACAGCATTCTAAAGTAATTTTCTAGGTATCTTTTGAAGACTGCTGGAGATGGGTTAGATCAATAAATAACCATGCTGTGACATAAAGAATGATATGAAATAGGGAAAGTTGTTTATTAAATAAGTTTGATTAGAACATGGAGCATACAACTGATTCCCATGAGACACCTTTTAGATGGGGAGCTGTGGTGAAAATAAAGAGTTTGTGTCTAGATCTAGGGATGTCATTCTCCCCATTACTCAGCTGTCATTCAGCCAATCATTGAATATAATGCCCTCTTTGAAATGTATCTGTCCAGGCACATGCGACAACTGGAATGTCCACAGAGATGCCTACTTGGACCGACTGAAAGCCATGTCACTATACTATACCCTACAGACTGCTAAGAGGTGACCAGTGATTGGCATATAAGACATCCTCCAACCCATTACTGATGTATTTACTGCACATCGCAAGTCAAATGGTATCAGAATGCTTGGTCTAGGAATCTAAACCTCTTCTGCAACATCAGCAGAACAGTTTGGATGGACAGGTATATCTCACAGAGGATATCACTGGTGTGGAATAGACTCCCCATCCACATAAAACAAAGTTCATCCCTGTCCACTTTCAAGTGCAACTCAGATTTATGAATGGGAAATAGAACATTTACCCCAGGACTGCCCCCGTCCTATTAACTGACAGAAGCAGTTCCTAAATGCTTTATTCCATGCATGTGTCCCATCAAGTTATCTGTGGTATGATCCTGTTTATTTTCATCAGGGGTAATATATAGTTAACAACCACAGAATGGGTAAGGCCAATCTCTAACCAAATGGGATAGGTTATTTCAAGTACAAAAAGGGAAACTGACCAGGGTTAAAATTGCTCTTAAGGGCAGCTAGCCTAGTACTTAGCTATCAAACCATAAAATGGTTGAGTCTACTTGCATATTGAATTGTCTGTTGAAAAGAAGGAATTAAAACATTTGCCTTGAGGGCTGATTCCAGATGCTTGAAGGGAATGTATTAGGAGGATGTATGCCCCTTAATCAAAGGCCTTTGTGAGATCAGTGAGGACTGAGCGTGTCAGTTGTTCATTGCTCATAGTTTGTAGTTTATTGTCTCTAAGACTGTACAGTGCAATCATGGTGCTTCTGCCTGAACAGATGCCATGCTGATGACCAGAGAGGATCCTGCTAATTTGAATATATTCTGAAATTTGATTAGCTTCTCAAGGATTTTGCCAAGGGCAGGTAATCTGGAGCCAGGATGAAAATTACTGGCATTCATGGGAGAAGAGGTTTTGGGTGCAAATTTAACTATTGGCAGTTTCCACTGGTCAGACATACAATTATTGGTTAGATAGAAATTAGATTATAGAGATGTGTGAGTGAAACAAACCAGGGGTGCAGCCTATCTGTGCCAACTGAGACATTAGTAGATATTTTGTCTAATTAGTTTGGCTTGATTTTTTTTAAAGTAGAAAGGAGTGGAGTCTGGAGTGGAGATCATTAAGTTGACGTCTGAGTTTGGGATGGTAGAAGGGGTAGGAGGAAATGAGCAGTAGTCTGAAAATAAATCAAGAGGAATTAATAATCCTCAGGAATTTGCAATTGTCTTTTAGTTCATATTGCTAGGACATTTGTCTGTGATTTGATTAAAGATTAGAATTGTCTTTTTATTTTGCAGCATGGTTTCTGAAGATATAAAAAAGTTAGCTTTGTATTTTATGGTGTTTGACTAAAACTCTAATGAGAGTGAATTGCTGTCTGCTTTCTCTGGGAGAACTTTTTCACTGTTTTCAGGCATTGTTTCATAGTCTAAAGTACTATCAGGTTTTTGTGGAGCTACTCATTTTGTCAAGTTTTAAGAGTTCTAGACATTTTAAGGAAGTATTTATTTTGTAAGCAGTGAACAGAATTAGTGAGCGATGTAGCAAGATTATTTGGTTCTTGTTCATTCTGTAAAGGAGTCCCAATTTATTTGTGAAAGTTCATTTTGAAGAGCTTTGCTTTCTGATGTATTTGGTGAAAAATTACTTTGTGAATTTTAAGTAAAAATTAATTGAGAAGTAGTTGTTTTTTTTTTGTTTGTTTTTTTAAATAGCTAGAGAAGTTCTTTGAAGAGTATTTTGAGTTTAAGATTTCTGAGAAGACTTTATAACTAAAACCACAGCGAGCTTATTTGCTTCATCTCCAGTTCTGTTTTTCCCCACTAGATCACTTAAAACATTGAAATAATGATTGTGGTGCCTGGGCATCATATTAATCATATATGCCACCAGACAATAGATTATTTTGCCTATAAAATGTTTGCACATGTAGTTATTTCTAGATGCGTTCCACTGAGACCTTTTATTTATTTGTTTGTTGGAGTGGATTATAACGTTTTAAAACATTTTGGTCTGATAGTTATTGTAGAGGATTAAGGCTTTGATGTGCTAATTAGGTGTTTCCTGTATCTAAGGTTTGATTTTCTCAACCTCCGTTTGCCTGCTGTGTGACACTGAGCAGGCCATTTAAGCAGAGCTCTGCGGCAATTGAAAATTTTCACTTGACTTCAGTGGTCTCCTAGATTGCATTCTAGTAGCTATCTATATGCTTATGATCATGCTTGCATTTATTTATACAGCTTGACTCTGAGTTTTTTGGATAAGATGATAATTGTGCCAAAGATTTTAGTAATGTTAGAGAGTCCTGATAGGTGGAATTTTGTGTTAAAGCTGAAAAAAAATGTATGAGGAGCAGATATCCATAACTTGTTACTTAATAAAATGATAGGCTGCTCCTCCTTAACATGTCTGAGACAGCGTTATTATTTACAGATGCTGAACTTTTTTCCTCAATTATTGTGGTAGAAACGTATACATTTTTAACTAGGATGATGGTTTGTCTTGATCCTGATACTGTGATCAATGTAAGATGAATCTTTATCTGAGCGTATTTAATTGTTCTGCTTGGTAGATGTCTGAGCTTGCTCCAGAGCTTAAGATTTTTACATGTTTGATGTTTATACGTAGATCTTTTATTTCTTGGTATATCTGCATATCGCATTCTTTATAATTTATATATCCTTCCTTTATGCTGAAGATATAACTGACTCGGCATTTGTCAGTAAGGTAGTAATCAGCACTTGAATCTGTACTTGTGGGTGTGTGTTCTGCAAACAAAACTGAAGAAAAATAAATCTTATGCTTTGTGTGCAGAGACAGACTTTGTGATGTGAGGGTCTCCTGAAGACCGGGTTAGAAGTGAGCAATAGAGGAATAGACAGTGTTATGTGGGGGTGGGGGTGAGGCATCAGAGCGGCTAATGGCATGGCACTTCACAGAATGAGCAAATCCGTATCCAACGGAGTGAAAAACAAAGCCGGTTCAGTTTTACAGCTAACTTGAGACCCATGTAAGCCAAGAATACTGATGTGGAAAGGGTTGCATCTGTTTGTATTGCTGGAGACCAGCAGTTGACAAACCAAAGTTGAGTCAGGGCATAAGCCCTTTGAAAGGATTCAGATGAAAACAGGACAACCTTGCAGATAAGGGCACATTTCATTATAATCCTATGTCTGCAGAGTAATAGTTGATGCATTGGCTTACTAACATTCAGACAAAACCTGCTTTAAGATGAAAATATTTGCAAGCTACTGCCCCCCCCCCCCCATTTCCACCAATCTTCAGCCTCTCTTCTTTGTTTATGGAACATTTTAGAAGACATAAATAGTTTTTCAAAACCTGTAGAATGATGCATTCTAATGTCTTTATGCTTTTAAACCAAAATATGAAAGTAGATAGTTATTCATACAGACTACAGCTGAAGTTATCCTGCCAAATCAGAAGGAGTTTGTGAAAGAAACTAAATTAAGGTGTACAGATCACTGAGGTATGAAAAGAATTATGAAAAAAAGAACAAAACATGGGCAGAAAGTGTGAAGTGATGCATGATGCAGTTGATGTATCTCTAAGCACCAGGGAATATTTGCACTTACCTGAGGAGAACCACTTTTAGCTTCATTAAGTGAAAGTATCAAACCCCCATCTGTTCCCCACTCTGTGAAGGCAGCACTGCTCATTATTTTTGGCACTTCAAGCTGCAAGTCTGATCAGCTGCCATTATTTACTCGTCTTTCTTTTTCTTCCGTTTGATTTGTCTGAATATACTTCTTAATTATTTAAAAGAAAACAAAAGCATTGCCAGTTCAAAAAAAAAAAAACTTGCTTTTTAAATACCATTAATGTTGTGAGTAGTTGCACTTATTGTCACATTTGCAGCATCACTTTAGTTTTTCAAGTGCAAGAGCCCTGACAAAACATTGAAGCTGATAGTAAACAGGATAATGTAACTAAATTGTAAAAGAAGACATGCTAAGAGAAGTATGGCTAACTATTTTTAGGGGTGCTGTTTATCTGTTAAACTAGTATATAATTATTATATTTTTACTTTGTGATATTTCCTCTGTGTTTCATTGTGGAGTGTGTTGAGCTCTAGAGTGAAGCTGTAAACTAAAATTAAGATTATTATACAATTTTTACTACCAATGATATGATACTTCATTCTAAGACAGGTTACACATATTTAAAATTTAATGTTATCTGTTGACAATATCTAACCTTTCTTCCGGATCTAAATAACAAAAAGACTGCATTTCTTTAGGCAGTGCCTAAAATTGTGTGTGTGTGTGTGTGTGTGTGGTTTGCCTTCCTCTGTTTCTCTTAAAAGCATACCAGTAATCTTCCTTTTATACAAGTCATTTCCCAGCATACCACTCAGTATCATGGCACAAGAATTCTGGGCAAAGCCTAAAATAATGGGGGTCCAAAATCAGGTACATATTTAAGAATATTGCTTTTGCAAACTTAAAAGTTGTTAGAAAAACAGGTTTTGCAGTGGCATCCATTTTCTAAAGAATATGAATCTGAAGCATAGATGTCTCCCATTATTTAGTGATTAAAACCCACAGTAATTTGCCAGAAAACCACAAATTCTATGAGCAGCATTTCAAAAATATTAAAGCAGAAATAAGAACATTCTGCAATATTCTAGACATTTGAGGGGCATGTCCCCAAGCTAATTTGGGTCAGTGAAAGAAAAGCAGTTTTTAGCTGGCCACTCTGTTAATGGTTGCCATTAACTTACAGTTCTAAGCACTTGACTGTATTACACTTTTATTTTATTTAACATTTGTTTACCGGGAAAGTCCAACTTGGAACAAAGCCAATTTTCAGCGGAGGCCCTGGGAGAAACACTCCAGACGCATGTCTTTGTAACGTGGGAGGAAACCAGAGTACCCGGAGGAAACCCACACGAACACAGTGAGGACATACAGATTCCACACAGAAGGTACCCCAGCTGAGAATTGAACCAGAGAACCTCTTGCTGTGAGGCAACAATGCTACCTCTGCACCGCTATGCTGTCTAACTTCAAATTTTTGCTAGATGCAGTACCATACAGTAAGCCTGGCAGAACTGGACAAAAAAAAAAAAAGTTGTAAGGTAAGCAGACAAACACACACACACACACATTCACTCACACACTTTTCTTATACTGTTAATTCTCTTGTTATCCTGACAGAGCTTAAATTCTTGTAATCAGTTCCACATTTTGAACTCCCACCTTTCATAAGGTTGTTCAGTGATTTGCCAGTTTAAATGGATAGCTAAGGAATCATTGCACAGAAATGGACTACAAATATTGATCCCATCAATCTTTGCCTGATAACTACTTGATGACGAGTCACCAGTTGGGAGAGCTGGAACATCACACAATCATCATGCTGGACAATGGCTGATGCAAATTTAAGTAAATTTCATTATAAAGAGGTAGGCATGATTCTAAAGTTCTATGCAAATAGGCTTATGCTCTCCCAGTTGATACATCTGTATTAGTGAGTTCTGTACTTAAAATTCCAGCAGATGCTCTGATAAAGATTTATAGTTACATTTAACATTCATCCCTGTCTGTCTCTCTCTCTCTCTATAGATATATATAATTTTTTACCGTAAATGAATGATTGATTTTTTTAAATAACTTTTTGTTCTACTTGGGAAGCTAAAGATGTTTATATTATAATGTTTACCAATGCACAAAGAATCTATAGTTACGTGTGCCACTTAGCTACCTTTTGTGATGATTACTGATGTGTAAATATAAACTTTTCTTGAGCACATTATATGATTTTTTTTCATCTTCACCCCGTCTATTTATTTCTGTAAAATAAATAAGAATGAATCAATCCGAGGTACCACAAGACCAGGAATAAGTCAGAGTTCTTGTAAAATCCACTTTAATATAGGTACAAACACATGAACATACACATTTAAAAAAAAGTGTTTTAGTTTAAATCACCATCAGATGTGGGTCAGAGAACAAAATAATGGCTTTTATAATCCTCTAATGTGTTTGTACCTATATTAAAGTGGATTTTACAAGAACTCCGACGTATTCTTAGTCTTGTGGTACCTTGGATTGATTTATTGGTTTATTTTGGTACCTTTGTGGCTGTTTTTTCAAATAAATAAGAATGAAAAAGATTAGCATATGTTTAATCTTGTCCTTCACATTCAACTTTGCTTTCCTTTGTGAAGATCACTGCAGTAACAATATAAACTTTGCTTGAGCACATTATATGTTTTTTCATCATCGTCCTTTCTGTTTATTTCAATATACCACCACGAACTTCAGCATTTCTTTAATATCAAAAAGCACACATAAAATGGGTAAAACCCAGTTGAATGGAATGAAATAAAATAAAATAAAATCCCCTGGTAGTTCATGAACGATAAGTGCTTTCGGAGTTAACCTTCATCAGATCATAGTGAATTGGCTGGGGAGACTCTTAATAAAACAACTTATGACCAATCAAAAGATAGCATTGGGTCAGCGCCCTCTTCTCAGATCAAATCAAGATTTAGCCAATAGAAAACAAAAGTGTGCATACACCTTTTGTTTTAACCAATAGTGGGTCTCCTAGTCTTTAGTATAGGACGTAATGGAACCACCGCATTTAAACCTGGAGGTTTGTCTGCTCTCAGGTTTATAATCCATTTAATTTCATTCCTTTCAGTTGCATTGACAACATCACCTTTTCTCATTCCAAAATGAGTATTTTCCAAAACTTTAAAGTAAAAGCGGTGAGTTGAAAATTGTTTAATATGAGTTGCAAGACAATTTTTAAGATCAGAATTCCAGATGTCACGGAGATGCCTCAAGACCCTGTTCTTAAAGCATTGGCCAGTTTTGCCCACATAATATGCGGGACATTCTAAACACGTAGCTAAATACACAACATGAGGAGTGTTACAATCTGCTTGACATGAAAAGTGGTGAGTGATTTTACTGGCCGGATGAATAAAGTTATTACTAGTATCTGTGTTGTTGCAAGCTAAACATTTGCCACAGCGAAAAGTCCCTTTCTTTGGTCTTAAAGGGGCATTCTTCACACCATCTTTCAAACATAAGCGTTTTAAGTTCTTTTTGTTTTTGAATGTGAATCGGGGCATATCAACTAGGATACACACTATTATTCTGCATATTAACACAACCCATGCCATTTCTTCAGGTGTTTCAATTTACCCACCTTACGCCATCATAATGTTTTTTCTGTTCATTTACATTGCCATATGGAGCATATTTCCCCTATGGTTTAATACTACTGAGATAGATAAACTCACTGTGTTTTTCACAGTGAGACAGGCTAGTAGGCATGTATTTTCCAGCATCAAAATGTATGTTTGTCCCAGATGCTCCCACTGACTTTTGGGCTACAGCATTAGTATTTATGTTTTTTTAAGAAATGGGTGCATTTGACCTTTGCACTGTATATTCAGTTTGCAAAATGTTTGTGTGTTAGTTAATAGCACTGTTTGAGCAGGGATAGTTGGGACTCTTTAGAAGCCTGCTTCCACACTAGGTTACTTGGACTTTATGGGTTCCTAACTCAGCAAATGCTCATTTCTGTAGACAGTGTCTTGAAGGTCATCTTTGTTAGTGGTGCAATGATTTGAAGCTATATGGAAACTGTGGGCCAAATATGAGAAAGGGACATGAGGGAGGGTGGAATTTACTATGTATTCCTGTGTCCCAGTTCGCTCCCATTTTCAGAGTCTTTCTAATATCCAGATTTGCCTTCCTGTTATCGTGTGCAGTCTTCTATTTGTGTACCAGTTTTCCTTCCCAAAGATCCTTGGCCTTACCTTGCTGAGAATATTTTTCTTTGAGGACTAAGACTGTTTTGGCTAACCTTGGGCATGACTGCCCACGCAGGACCCCACGAAGGCTATGGTGAAGGCTGACTTACACATTGTGAAAATAGTTTTCTTTGAGGACGAAGACTGTTTTGGACATGATTGCCCATCCAGGACTCCACGAAGGCTATGGTGAAGGCTGACTTGTACAGTGTTTGTCATCTTCACTGAGGCAGAGCAAACAGCAGTTATCTCCCCATGTGGGAGAAAATGAACTGATTTTTATGTCACAACATATCCGAAGTTCATGAAATTAGTCTTTGCTGCAGCATTTAATCTCTGCTAACAAAACTACTCTTAGGATCTGTAGCATAGCCAGTGTTTGTCATCTTCACTGAGGCAGAGCAAACAGCAGTTATCTCCCCATGTGGGAGAAAATGAATTGATTTTTATGTCTTTGCTGCAGCTTTTAATCCCTGCTAACAAAACTACTTTTAGGATCTGTAGCACAGCCATAATTCCTAATGTAATCTTGTTCTGTAGTTCATGGTGGGTTACCTGTACTGATAACATATTTAAATTTAATTTGACTTTTTTTAATTAGCTCAGAGGCTCTCAGGACTACTGGAATTGTCTTTGTGTTGCTGCTCCATTGGCCTGTGGTTGACTGCTTGTTTTAATAGTTTGTTTTAGTACACTGAACACTGTAATCAGTTGGTGTGCCTGTTTCAACTTTCTATAGTATCATTGGATCTCTGTTTTCAGTAATTATTTGTGGTTCATGTCTCCATTCTTAACAACAACTTGTATGTTGTAATATTTGTATGATGCATCAGCCTTACAACATTATTGCATCTTTCAGGTCACAAACCCTCAGCCATAAATATACTGCAACCAAGTACAAGCTTTGTAACTATTAGTTGTTCTCCTTACAGAATTTTTATTTGTCTACTTTTTCTATAAATCTGGTAAACCACTTTGTACATACTCACCGTGACCTTAAGCTGCTGTTATCAGCCTTTCATCTTTGGTTTATGTTATGCCTCATGGTTTGTTGACCTTCTAAGGGAATGTCTAATCCTTGATCCCTTGGTTGGATTACTTATTTTATTTTCTGTAGCCAGCTTTGAGTATTTCCCAAATGTGACTGATTTCAAGCTTAGTCTAGGTCTGATAGCTAACGAAAAGGATGATGCGACAGAGAACCATGATGTTACAGCTAGAATTTTAAAGTGAGCACAGTTATGATTAAAGTTTCAGGTTATGTACATCTGAAGACTGTACAGAGTTGTATCACTGAGAAAACAGTTGCTGATGTATCAAGGTTATCAAGTGCCATTACCTGAAGCCATTAGTTCAGTTTCACACTTGAACTAACAGTGTGACACCTTCAAAGCTTTAGCAGTCAGCCTACAAGCCAAGATGTTTTTGTTTCCTTTCTTTTGGCTGCATCCTGTGGCAGATGATTCTTCTTGTAGGGATCATGGCATTGTGACAGCACTTCATAAGATTGTTTTGACACAGTAACATGATTGCATGGCGTGAAGCATAGCATTCCCTTCTGTCGTACTGCTCCATATGGCACACATTCCAACACTCCCACAGGAAGCAATGCTACATTGTGTAGATGAAGCTGTCTTATGCTCCCTAGTCCTGTCCAGCAAGCTCACACCCTTCCGTTTTCATAGCGTGCACTTATTCCTAATTCTGAGTTTAACATGCAACTACAGCACCAGCAGTTCTCTTATGGGTGGCATTCTGTGGAAACATGACAAAGCACAGTTAAAGTTCTCCTTTTGTCTCCTGTTAGTATCACATGTCATGAAAAGTCAGAGCAGCTTACATGAGGAAGTCACATTATAATATCCAGTCATGAGAACAGTTTTCTTTTATTTGGATCACGCTCAACATCTTGGAGCCTGGTAGTTCAGCACAAGGCAGCTGCGACTTTGAAATCTGTTTGACTTTACATGTGATAATATAATGCTGCTGATGGGTGGCCTGCTTATGCTTAACCTTTAATGAATGTATGGTTTCCTTTTAAAGGAGATTTCACATCAATGTAAAAAGTGACCTAGATTTTTACTCATTTAAAATGCCCTCAAAAATCACGTAACATTTTTTCACCTTATGTATTAAGTACTAGAGTGAAAACCTAAACTGTATGGAATTTGTAACCTTTATGCTGTTTTGAGATGCTTTAACTACTACTGCTAGACTGTCTCTTTACTTTTCCAGAATATTTCTAATGGATGACATCTTGATTAAAAGAGTTGCACAGTTTTCCACTGATGATGAGTTATGTTTCTTATAAGTTTGTGTTGAACAACATTTTTATGAGATTTAAGCTGAGACTGTCAAGCACTTCAGTTTAACTATCACTTAATAATGAAATGATTTTCATTTTAATGTAGCTGTGTAGGACTGGTTTCTTGGAACCATTCACAATACAGCAATTGTTTTAACTTGGAACAGAAATTATATGTTTATATCCCTGGAAGACCAAATATAAAAGTTTACTTTTACATTAAACTGTCAATTTTAATTTCATTCAGAATAATGCAGTATGGCATTATGAAGAATTAGAGCAATAATTCCAAAATTAAAAACAAGTTGTTGAAAGAAAATTATGCTAAGGACTTTTCCGTGCCTTGAATTATAAAATGCATGAGTAGAGCTTCTGCAAGAAAATAAAATGGAATAAATAGCTTGTTTTAAACTATTAATATGTTCCCTGTTAGATGTATAGTGCTGACTATTTGTATGTGACAACACATTTATCACAAATTATTGCTTTTTGACATCAACTAGCCTCACACACAGGAGAGCAACAATTAAAGGTTGCAGGAGGTCACGTTCCGTTATAATATTAATGAACCATTTATCCCACAATAACTTATGTGTTGTTTATTTTGTGCAGCAGGGAAATCTTTATTTGCATTAATGTGTTGAAAGTATACTGAGTGCACTCTTGCTGTTTTTCCCATCACTTGTGAAAGGATTGCCTTCTACAGACCTAGGTTTAATTCTTGTGATTTTACAGATATATACTGCATGTCCCTTAGTAACTTATTTAACAAGATTAATGTTTCCTAAATTATTCCTGAAACCATGCTCTTGTAGCAAATGATCCTTATAACATAGACAAAATAAATGTCCGTGTACCTGGTTAGCAACCATGGAACAAGAATTACATGTCTTTGAAAGTCATTTTCAACCAAAAATGACACCAGAAATAACACTTCCATAATTCCAAAGGTAACCTTGTATCCAGTTTCAAGGTTAAGGAAAGGGTGATTCCATATTGTCCTCACATGCATGAATGAATGTCTGTTTTGATCCATTGTATGAAATCAGATCATTGGTTACTTCTACCACACATAAATAAATGGCATTTAGCATAAATGACAAGCAGCACAATGGTGCAGCAGTTAATGTTGCTCCCTTGTCCTGCTTCACCTCATAGTTTGGGTTCCTGATATTCTTTGTGAAGTCTGTATTTGTCTGTAAATGAAATACCTTTTTAATTTTATGCTGGTCAGGAGGTGCTTTGTAATTGCAATGTGCGAGATCACTACTGGTGATCACCCCATAATCTTCATAGAATGTCAAGAAACAATTGTTAAATCTCAGGTTAATGATTCTTAATGTCAAGAAAATTCAGATAAAAGTGTAAACATGCATACACATACATTTATATATATATATATATATATATATATATATATACACACACACACACATACATATATATATATATATATATATATATATATATATATATATATATATATATATATACACACATACATATACACACACACACACACACATATATATATATATATATATGTGTGTATATATATATATATATATATGTATTTATACACACATATATATATATATATATATATATATATATATATATATTTACACACACACACACACACACACATATATATATATATATATATATATATATATATATATATATACACACACACATATATAAATATATATAGATATATACATATATATATATATATATATATATATATATATATATATATATATATACACACACACACACACACACACACATATATATATATATATATATATATATATATATATACACACACACACACACATATATAAATATATATAGATATACGTATATATATATATATATATATATATATATATATATATATATATATATATATATATATATATATATATATGTATATATATATATATATATATATATATATATATATATATATATATATATATATATATAAACTGGCAACTTGCAGATATGTACTGAACTAGTGCAAAATAGCACAAAATATACTGAACCTACTGATATTGCCAACATCCTGGAAGATAGATTCAGTGCAAACTTCACCTCCCTCTCACCTCCAAAAGAGCCCACAACAATACCGGAAAAGTGTAGTGTCCCAAAAATCACAGACACACAGGTGAAAACAACCCTTTCAAAAGCCCAAAACACAGCGTCAGTGGGACCATATGGTGTCCCAGGCTGCGTCTTGCACGAACTACAGAATGAACTAACCCCCCACCTAAACACGCTGTTCAACCTCAGCCTTTCCACAGGCTACGTGCCCATAGAATGGCACATAGCAACGGTTATTCCTCTCCACAAAGGAGGGGCACAACTGACCCTGGTAACTATCGCCCCATAAGCCTGACTAGCCTGGTCTGCAAGGCTATGGAGCGCATCATCATGGAACTCATTAACAAAGACATTGGAAACCTCCAAACACTTGACCCGACCCAGTTCGGCTTTGTTAAGGGCAGATCATGCCTCTTAAATCTGGTTGACTTCTTCAAGACAGTCACCAAGGCCATAGATGAGGGAAAGATGGTTCACACAGCCTATGTTGACCTCGACAAGGCTTTTGATGCCATTCCCCACTCTGGCATTACAGAAAAACTCACCAGCCTGAACATAAACCCCTACGTCACAAGATGGGTTGCCAACTGGCTTACAGACAGAACTCACATGGTAAGAATAGGGGGCTCTAGGTCTGACTCTAAACCAGTCACAAGTTGTGTCCCACAAGGCTTGGTCCAGGGACCCCTACTGTTCGGCATATACTTCTCAGAAGTACAGGCAAATACAGGAGGACTATGGCTAACCAAGTTCGCTGATGACTGCAAACTGGGAGCCATAATTGACTCTCAGGCTGACACGGACATCCTCCAAAAGGGCCTTACTGAGACAGACACCCGGTGTCAAAGTCATGGCCTCAAGCTAAATGCCAAAAAATGCATAGTCATCCCATTTGGGAAAAACAAAACACCCACAAATTACCACATAGGTGGCAGCCCCCTTAATGCAGAAGAGGTAATAAGAGATCTGGGGACCCAGGTAGATAGTAATCTCTCCTTTGACAATCATATTGCCAAAGTAGTTAGGAAATCCTTCTATGTGGCCCATCTAATTAATAAAGGGTTCACATCTAGAAATAAAGAGGTTATAGTGCCCTTCTACTCGTCACTCATTAGACCCATCATAGAGTACAATGCCCCATTTGGGATGTACCTCACAAGACACTTCCAACATCTGGAAAGACCACAAAAGTACCTCACCAAGAGGATTACTGGCCTCAAACATATGTCCTATGCAGCCCGACTGAAAAAACTGTGGCTGTACTCTGGCATATCGCTTACTCAGTAGTGATCTCTGCCTGACTTACAAAGCCATGTCCAACTCAAAATTGATGGACATGCTCCACCTAAAGTAATCCAAGTCACTGCGAGCCACATGCTCTAGTGAGTTAAACCTCACCACAACAATAAATAGAACATGCTGGAGGGATAGATTCCTGTCACAGAGACTCCCCATGCTTTGGAACAAAGTTCCAAATTAAATCAGGCAGAGCCCCTCACTAACACTCTTCAAGAGAAACCTTGACAAGTGGATGGGTAACAGAAAATACACCCCTGGGATCACTGCATTGTGTCTGCTTGACAGAGGATCAATTCATTAATCAATGGGGTGGTGAAAGCCGACACACTCTGGCTAGGCTTATAAATGCCCTCGGGCAGATAGCTTAGTACCTGCCTATGAAATTTGTGTGTGTGTGTGTGTGTGATATATATATATATATATATATATATGGGTCTATGTTGATTGAATGAAAGTATGTTTCTCTGACATGCACTTTCGCATTCCCATTATTTCTAAAGTGCAGTTATTAGAAACTGCACTTTCACGAAAACCAAACCAACGAAACCCACAAAAAACACACAAAACTCCAATAGTAAACACATTAACATGTGTATATATATGTGTGTGTGTGTGTGTGTCTGTGTGTGTGTGTGTCTCTGTGTGTGTGTGTATGTATATATATATATATATATATATATATATATATATATATATATATATATATACATACACACACACACACAAATATGGGTCCATTGAAATATGTTGACTCTATTGTTCATCAGTTTTTGTTTAGCCAACAAAATGTGCTTGACTAAACAGTTAACAGGTGTGTGAGAATGCACATTTCTCAGAGTAGGGAAATATGCTGCCCTTTCCCCGAGACTGTGCAATCTTGGAGTTAGTACTTACATACACATACATTATATATATTAGCAGTGGGTTTGCGGGGAGCATTTGAATTTAAGTTTAAGTTTTGCATGTATCTAGTTTCTTGTTCTGCACATGCATAGTAGTGTGTCAATGTTTGCAAAGTTGACTTTTTGTGGTCGACTTTGTAAATACCGATCTGCTGGGTGTTTTGATTTCACTATAGCTATATATATATATATATATATATATATATATATATATATATATATATATATATATATGTCGGTATATGTATATATATATATAATCTGTATATGTATAGAGAAAGAGTTTCACTTTCCTAAATCTCAAAACTTCAAATCATCAAACCTCTAATTATCATAGACCAGACGATCGAAGATCTGAAATATCGAACCTAAAAAAAAATCTAAAACATGAATGCTTCTTATTTCTCGTTTTAGCAGATAGGCAAGCCACATGCGCCCCTCATGTGTGGGGGGGTTTCTATACATATACAGAGAGAGAGAGAGAGAGAGAGATGTGTGTGTATATCATCTTTAGGTTCATAGGATGGTACTGGGCTATTGGCCCAGACTCCGGAGGCCCTTAGAATCCTAGACAAGAATCTTGCCCATGTTCCCACAGTGTTAGCACCTGTTCCTCCTGTCCAGGGACACAGGTGGGATCCCAGGAGTATATTTTCTGTTTCCCATCCAGTCATCCAGGTTCCTCTTAAAGAGGGCTAGAGAGGTACTCTGCTTGACATGGAGAGGGATTCTATTGCGTAGATGGGGGGAGTCTTTGGGATACAAATCTATCCCGCCAACAAGTTCTATAAATGTCACAGACCAGGTTAAGGCCTTTCATGTGGGTTGTGTGAGTGGATTTTGATTTATAGATATGCAGCACCTCCATCAAGGCTGGGTCTGAGTTGGCCATGTGTGCCAGACACAGGTCACCTCTGAGCATTCTTTACAAGACTAAGTAGAGGGACAGGGCTTTTAGCTTATCTGCATAGGATATGGTTAGCAAGCTACATGCCACAGGAGGAATACAGGGATATTATGACCTCCTTGTTCTTGGATGAAATACCCTTACTTATGAGGTGAGCCATGTGGAAAGCTTTCCATACAATGGAGGCAACATGTTTGTCAAAGGTCAGGTTGCTATCTACCTGGGTGCCCAAGTCTCTCACAACTGATTGCATGCTTAGTATGTTGTTATTATTGTGATAATTAGTGGGGACTCCATTTTCCTCAAAAGGGATAATGATGCATTTCTTGGCATTCAGTTTGAGGCCATGTTTCTGGCACCAGTCATTAGTTTGGCTAAGCTCGTCTTGGCAGATGTTCACATCAGCAGGGGAATTTAAAACCATGCCCAACTTGCAGTCATCTGCAAACCTCGTCACCCACAGACCACTGGGTTTGGCTTGCATCTCAGAAAAGTATATCCTAAACAGTAAGGCCCCAAGACTGATCATTGGGGTACACCGCTCATTATGGGTCTACTACTAGGGGTGGCTTCCCCTATTTTGATTGAGTGGGTTCCATCAGTGAGCTAACCATCTGGTAACATATGGGTTGATGCTTAGCTGGGAGAGTTTATTATGTCCGAGTGGGGAATAGTGTCAAAGGTTGTGGCTAGGTCAAGGTAGGCAGTGTGCACAGTCTTCCTCTCGTCCATGGCCTTGGTGACTATTTTGAAGAAGTAGACCAAGTTTAACAGGCATGATCTCCCTTTGACAAAACCAAACTGTGTGGGGTCAGGTGTTTGAAAGTTGCTAGTGTTTTTGTTTATAAGGTCCATGATAATGTGCTCCATGGCCTTGCAGATCAGACTAGTTAGGCTGATGGGCCTATAATTGCCTGGGTCAGTAGACACTCCACCTTTGTGTAGTGTCCTCCATTCAGCTGGGATGAAGTTGGTGCTCAGGCTTTGGTTGAATAGGGTGCCTAATGGAGCTGAGAGCTCATTCCTGAGTTCATGTAGAATGCAGCCAGGGATGTTGTTGGATCCCATAGAGACTGTATTTTTTGCCTTTAAAGGGCATTAAACACCTGCTCCCTGGTGATGAGGGGAGGGGCCAGGTGCTGGGGATGCCCTGGTTTACTAATGGGGGGACAGGGGGGTGAAGTTTTCACTGAACCTGTCTGGCAGTAGGTTGGCTATATCTGTAGTATTTGTGTATATGGTGTTATTGACCACCAGTTCAGAGCAGATTTGGGTGTTACCTTTCAGATTGCAGATGTTTGTAAAAAAGGCCTTATGATTGTCCTTAGTGGATGTGGCCAGTTTGGACTCGAAGTTAGCCTTAGACGATTTCACCAGTGACCTTATTTGCTTGTTCAGACAAAGTTGATATTGCTTCCCACTTGGCACCTTGCTCCTTCTTAGTCCTGGACAGCATTTTTTTCCTTTTATTATAGAGTTTATTGCTGCTGTCCACCAGACAGGTTTACTCTTCCTTGAGGAAGATGATTTGGTCCTCTCAGGTATTGCTGAGTCCATACAGCTATCTAGGTGCTTATATAATTTTCTGGTGTAGGCTTGGATATTAGTGCTAGTTTCAACTGATGGGACAGTTATTATGAAGTTGCTTATACCTGCTGTCAGGAGATTGTAGTCAGCTTTGGAAAAGTTTTTTTCTTTGAACATTACGGGGGGGGTAGTGACGTTGAAAGTGATTGCTTTATGGTCAGATCTTACCAAGGAGGATGGCACTTTAGGAGTGCTACAGTGGCTACCCATGTTGGTTAGTACCAAGTCCAGGATATTTTCACCTCTCTTAGTGGTGTCGACCAGCTGAACAAATGCATTGACAAAGTCGAGGAATCTCTGGGCGTTCAGAGTAGGGAAATATGCTGCCCTTTCTTTGATAGAATATACTAATGTGAGAAGCACAAATGAGTAAATACAAAAGAGCGAAAACACAAATATGTGATACAAATTGAGGGAATCACAAAACACTGACAACTTCTCTTCATTATCAGTAACAACAGCTATAAAACCTAGATCAAGTATCGTCTTAATAATGGTACTGTTAGGGGAAAGGTTTTTTAGTAATGTAATGTATGAGGTGAAGGTTTACACATGAGAGCAAGGTAGGCCACAAAATATTGATGAAAATTTGTGATTATTTTACATCTGTGATTTGTAGTAGTTTTACCTGCTGTATTGTCTACCGGGGTGTATGGGGTGAAAGGCACGAATGTCTAAAACCTTTTGTTAACAATTAAGGAGGTCGTTGATAATAACTGTGATGATGTTGAAAGCGTGGTAGAGTATGATATTTCTAAGTCTTTTAATCATGTTATCTATAACCATTTGTGGTCTCTTTCTTCTATGCATAAGGCACGGAGAAAAGGTTTCATTTTTAAAAGGAATTTATGGTCGTACCTGGGTTAGCGTACTAGTTAACAGATTTAGTGGATGAGATGTCATGATAGAAAAGGGAGTTTTTTCCTTTTTTTTAAATGCTTCTGTTGAAGCACTGAACATAGGTTGCTGTGAGTGGGACTTGTTTATAATGGATGTGTAAAAAGGTTACCTGTTAAGTAAGCAAACGCTTAATATAGCAATTGCTGTTTAATCGACAGCTAAATGTCGAGATGGCAAAATCCCAAAGACACGGAACAGCGATTTTTTTCCCAGGGAAAAAAATCACTGGGCTGTTTTCAGGACTCATTTCCTCCACTGTGGTGCGATTTTGGAGTTGGTATATTTAAATAGCTGTGTGGGGGGGTGAAACCCCCCACTTTATTTTGTGTTTGGGGGTTTGTTTTGTTTTTTTTTTTTTTTTGCAGATCAGCGATTTTTTTTCCCTGGGAAAAACAATCAATGTTCCCTTTGTGCGGAATTTTGTGTTTTCGTTTTTTTGGGTCAATTATACAGCATTCGCTGTTATAATATAGACCCTGTAAAGATGCTGCTTATATTGATTTATGTATGTGATACTGTCTTTTTTGTCTTGCTGGTTGATAGTAATGCCTGGGTTACAGGGGTAGTGTTGTGTGTTAGACATTGTCTGCTTGTAGTTGGCTAGGCACTGAGTGCACAGAAATGTGAAGGATATGGAGAGATGGGTTCAGTCTATGATATTGCCTTCTCCAGTACTATGTTTAACTTAGTTTTGTGTTCCACTTGAGACAGAGTAGATAGGTTTGCAATAATGGGAAACCCCATTTAATGCTATCAAGGACAGCCTTATAAATCTTTTTAGTTTTCTTTTGTTAAAAAGTGTATTCATGTATTCTGTTGTTTTTGTTAAACTGATTTATTTTTTGGAAGAGGGGTTATATTTTACCCGGTAAACTCAAACCACTTTGGAAATATTTTTCTTCTCTTTAGGGTTCTAGATTAAACCCTATAAAGAACATTGCTTATAACAAGGAACAAACAAAAAAAAAAAACAGGATTGTCACAGTGATTAACCCTGTAGTTTATTTAACATGTCTTAATTATATTGGGGGTTTTGAAAAATGTTTCTGTGGTTGTTGAGACATTGTAGGGCAAATTTTGGAATGCCATTTTGTGAGTGATACTGAAGGAAAAAAGAGGAAATGCCTGGTGGTGTTAGGGATACTTTATGAATATTATCAGAAAACCAATTTATGACAAGATAGAAAACATCATTGGCATGAGTCTGACACATCTCAGTTTTGTTAAATTTAACCATGACAGTATTTTCTAGATAAGGTTAAGAGGGCCATACCTAAAAGGCAGGCATTTTTGGGAGTATGTGGATATAGTGGGACTTTATTTGAAGACTGCTGTTATATAAGCTACTTATCTGTGCTGCTGAAACATTAGAATAAGTTGCATCATGTGTGTAATATAGAAGAAACCATTGAGCATGTTTTTTTCCAAATGTAAAATGTTCATTTTGTTTTGGAAGAAAATTGCATTGCTTTGGAAGACAGTGGGTCTTTCTGTAGTGAAATGTATAATTTGAAATGAGAAGTATCCAATATTCTGGGGCTCCTGCTATTTTTAATAAATGCTGAGGTATTATTTACCTCCACCTAAGCTACAAACCAACTTGGGTAAGGATGGCACACTCAGGAATACAGTACTGCCTTTGTTTTGACAAATATTTTCTTATAGGGCAAGTTCATATCTTATGAATGATTGTGATTATAATAAGAAACATTGTACACACTGTGAAGAAAAAAGGATATTTTTACTGAAGATAGTTATAGATTAATTTTGATAAAGTTGGTGATTATGGGGAAGGAGAAGATACTAATACTACTGCTGACATCTTGCTCACTGCTACAGTTTAAGAATAAATATAGAAGTATGAACATGGCATTGAAAAGAATATGGAACTAGGAAAGTGTAAGTGAAATTATTGCATTCATATCATGTGAAATTAGGAAGCAGAACTTTGGCTTGTTTACAGTTAGAAAAAATGTTTGAGTTAATCGGGGTAAAATACGTGATATATTTAAACATAAATGTTTGCATAAGAGAAAAAAGGATGCTTCTCCTTTATAGGAAAGTCTTTTAGTAGAATAGTGCTGATTTATTGTCTGTATATGTCTTTAAAGCAGTATCAAGATAGACAGAGTGCTAGTTAAATTGATAAATTGATTAATTAGCTTTATTATAGTTGTATTTAAATGAACAGATTTCATTCTAAAATTGATCTGAAGAAGCGTACGTTGCAGTACGCGAAAGTGCTTATCCTGCACTCCTGTACTTTATTCTTAAATAAATCGTCTTGGTTGGAAATTATGGCTTATGATTTTTGAACGAATACTCTACCTGTTTCGTGATGAGTCCCACAGTGTTTGTCTACAACAGTAGAATAGAACGTAAATGCCTGTACTGGAAGGTGGCGTGTGATGTGGTGTATGAGCAACAAGATATTTGAAAGAAACAGTTGAGTATTTTACAAACTTGTTTGTAAAGACATCAGCCATAGCAGTGAGTAGGTCTTAAAAAATGTTCAGAAATTATTTGAATACTGGAAAGAACAGTTACTATAGAAGAATTACAATGTGCTAATAAAGCTGGAAATGATTAATGCATGCCTTGTTTTGATGGCTTAGATTTTGTTTTTTATAAACAGAGGCAGAAGTCAGGAGTTGTTTTTTTTAATGTGTCATTAATGAATAGTTGCTAGGAGGCGTAATAAAGATAACTGGGTGTAGTTATGGGGAAAAATAAGAAAAGTTGTAATTATGTAATTGGAAGTCTGTTACTCTATGTAATGTTTATTATAAAATGTTAAACATTTTGCAGAAAAGTTTGAAGGGATGGTGGGGAAGTTGTGCATCCTAAAATACATGTCCTTAAATATAAACACAGTAAATATATACTACTTTTATTAAAGGAAGTAGTGGAAAATAGGATGTGTGTTTAGAAATGGTAAACTTGTTGACGGTGGTATTAAAAAAATAACTTTTGATGGTGTTGATCATAGTCATGTGTGGTGTATTTTTTCAGGTTATAGATAAAGTGAAGAATTTTATTATGCTTCTTAAAACTGTTTATGACTTCACACGGGTGAGGATTTTAGTGAATGGATTGATAAGTGATGCAATAAAAATGGATTACTTTTTGGATTTATTGTTAATGCAGTTGTTTGGCAAATTGCTTCTGAGGTGGAGGATGCTAATCCTGTTTCTAAGGACAATATTATATTCCATATGCTTCTTAGCTATTTGGATGATTTGGTTGTTATTTTACAAAATGAGTCTGGATAAAGTTTGTTTTTACCACATTTCATTGATAAAACTAAAACCACCCTAGATAAATTAAGTGCCAAAAATAATAAATGCTTTGTTGATAAATATGTGACATTTATTTTTGTCAGTTTTAGGAGTTCAGTTTGGCAGTCAAAAAGTGAATGATGATTCATGGTGTTCTGTTTTGGAGGCTATCAAGGGTTCTGTGCTCATGTTGAAAGAATTTCCTGTGGCTTTTGTAAAAAGGACACAATTGTCTCATTTTATGTTGTTTGGGAAGTTAGGATAGTTTGATAATGTTTTAATGTTTTCTTAAACTAAATAAAGGGCATTATTAGTTATTGTATTTAGATTTATTTGGAGCTCTTGAATACATGCTATCAAAGTGGAATTGTTTGTAATAAAAAAAAGTCAAAGGTGGGTTAGGATTAGTTCATCTAGTTGTATATTTAGCAGATTGCATCTGTTCTATATTATGACATTACGAAATACAATGGCCAGAGTGTGATAAGACAATTATTGTGGTTAAATATGTACATTGTTTTGTTTAAGTGAATATTTAAAAAAAGTAAAATGACATTTAATGATAGTTTTCCTAAGTATTTAGATAAGAACCATCTTTAGAAGTTGTTTGAATTCGGTTTGCATAACGTTTGTCTTTAAAATTTGAGTTTGGATATTCCTAATAAGACACGGGTTTGGTATAAAAATGTGACAATCCAGTTTTATTATGTTCATCACTAGCATATCACTATGCTCATCTGTGGAAGAATTGTGGCATATGTGTGCATGTGCTATGTCGCCACATTTGTGGCTGATGAATTATGAACAGATGGGAGAGAGGGTGAGTGCATGACATTGAAAATTCTGCAATTGTAAACAATTTTGGGAGATGTATCAGAAAGGTAAAATACTTGTAGATACTACTTTTCTATGGCACTATCAGATGCATGATACAAAACTGATAAAATAGATATTGCTTGTTTTTCTTACATCTTCATGTTTTGTTTTGGAAAGCTGGATGTACTGAATTGCCTTAGTGCCAATTAGGATATTTCAAATATAAATAAAAGAAGATAAATATGTGTGTTTAAGATGGAGCTGATTGACTTTTTTAATGCTGTTTAACTGATTTACTTTCTTTCTCTCTCTTTTCACTTTCTGCTGTAAAAATTGTAATATAACATAATAGTTTCCTTACTTTTTTTGGTGTGCTTTCCTGTACCTAACATGAATGAAGGCTACTGGCAATGGAGACATTATGGTGAAAGGATAGCTGATGAAAACTGAGAAAATATTTAGAAAAAAATGGTTTCTTATAGCATTTGGATACCAGAGTGAGTCAGCAAATGTCAGTGACAGAGCTTATATCATGAGGGCTGAGTGACTCACAGTTGCAATAGATGCTTAAAGAGGAGAATGTGGATAAGGAACTGGCATGGAAGGCTACAGTCCAGAAACTGGATACTTTACAGAGAAAGGAGATGTATGTAGAGACCACTGAGAAAGGCAGCATGTGGATATGTAACCAGATAATAGAGATGAGCAACAAAAATAATGTCCTGTGTAGCTACTGTTAGAAGCAGAAAGCAAATGGTAAGAGCTATACAACTCAGAAGGCATTTAATTAGATTCAGCATCATAGTTGTGCTATCAAGATATTTGTTTTCAGTTAATGTTTTAAAACCTTTACTTGTGATAGTCATTGAGATAGGGACAGTAGTTCATTTAGGAAATTATATATTTTTTATGTTTATATACTTTGAAAATGAGTCTGCTCTTTTTATGGGAACTATTCTGATTACTGGACTGAAAAAGGTACATTATGATTTGTACAGGTTGCAACTGTTTGGAATGCTTTTAAAATTATGGACAAATAACTTAGTTATGGAAATGGCACTATATTTTCAGGGTAAGTGGAAGGATAGTTTACTTGTAGAAGAGAATAAAAAGAAAGAGAGTACATGAGGTTATAATCTTCTTGGATACTTGTCACAAAACTGAGTTAAATTACAAGTATTGTTTAAATATTATCTTAATAAATGTTTGGCTCTTGAAGACAGTAGATGAGAGGCTTTCTGGAAAGAAGAGTTATTTGACGATGCAGTGAGCCAAAAGATAGAAAAGCATTTTTTAGTTATAGAATCATAGTTAGCTTTAACTAATTTCCCGAGCTTTGGAAGCTTGTACAATAACTTCTAATGGCTGCTTCTTGAGCCTTTTGACAAATTCAGGTTATAGCCTGACAGTTCAACTAAAAGTCCATATATCTAGAAGCATAACAGTTACTAAAAAACAAACTGTTCATCACAACTAAATTTTACAGTGGCAACTTTCATTAGATTCTAAGCCTTAAACCATATTATGTAAGTCACAATAAACACAGTAAATATTATTTTTATAATGTTTTATAACCACCTTAAACTACCTAAATAACTACTCAAACTACACATGTACTTATAGTGGCATTTTATTCATGTAAGGCTAAACAGTTCTATCTGTATCACTTGGTTGTTTTGATATTTGGAGAAATGTGAACATTCTGACCATATGAATGCATAGTATATGAGCAGTAGTTCACATCTCCTTAGCTGCAATACACAGAGGTTAAGTATCAATGCAATTGTATTGCCCATCATTTATGCTTTAGAATTCTATCTTTCAGTAATGTGTGTCTTATAGTTTTGAAATGATTTATGTAAATATGAAAAGGCATTATTAGATGGCTGCAGATATCATTAGAATGATACTAGAGAGGAGGCATCACTAGGTAAAATGAGTTACAGAAGCAAAAGGAATTATCTGTGACCAGAGAGTGATAGAATTCCATATGAATATTACAAGTTTTTGCCAGGAAGATATCTGAGAATTTTTTAACATTTTTAAATGAATAATTTCAAGAGAGTGGTGCATACAGTGAGGAAGTACTGAAGTTGCTATAGAAGGAAAATAAGTTTGATTTGTTTGGTGCCTAGTGGCCTTGACAAATTGTAATTATAAATCATCAGTTACTATGCTGTAGGTAAGATTATGGGTAAAGGAAATAAATGTACCTTATCTTTTATAATGGTCTATTGCATATGCATAGTTTTGCATAGTAGAGATTTTAGATGAACATTTGTTGCTTCAGGGATTGGCTTTCCCTGTTTGAGGACACAAATATGGATTATGATATTACAGTTGATGTTAGACATAAAGAAGGCTTATGATCTTCCACATTCTGCATAATTGTAGATATTAAAAAGAAATGGAGTTCTGTTGTATGGTTTGTGGCTGTGTAAGATCTGTTTGCATTAATGTATTTAATACCAATAATGACTGGAGACTGTAGTCCCTTATTGCTTGGATTATGTGTGTTAGTAGTACCAGAGTACAGAGAAGGCAATGTTTATTTTAACTTATGATCTTATGTAGATAATGATTTATAGTTACACAAGGAAGCGTGTGGCTTTCTTATTACAGTAAATGACATGCACCCTTAAAAAGGTAAATTTACAGAAAAATAAAGGTTATGGGGTAATTATATTTTGATGGAAATTTAGTTTATCAAAGTGCAGTTTAAGGTCTTTAGAATAAAGCTTTGAAAATATGGAATGATGGAATAGCAAAGGGGAAGGGAGGTTAGAGAAAATGAAAAACAAAAATTGCTAAATGGAAAGAAATGGCATTTGCATTCGATTGAGAATTTTTAATAAAGTTAGTAACATATTTGTCAGTGGTATTTTTGTTAATAGAAAAAGAGAGGTTAGCTTAATGGTCATATATTTATTTATTTATTTTTTTATTATTTTTTTTTTGCAATTTGGAGGAATAGGTTAAACCCAGTAAAAAGTGAGATATTTTACCCAGAAGAAAAACAATGGTGGTAACATCATCCTGCTGCCAAGGAATGTTTTCTTCTCCTTCCCACCCACTGTATCACCTAACAACACTCCATGGGAAGTTGTGCAGTGAATTTCCATGCTGCCCACCTCTCCTGTCCATAAGGGGCGGTAGAATGTCCCACCTGCCCATAGATAACACTGCACTATTCTTTCCCCAAACCTCCACCTGGGAAATCAAGTGCACAATGCATGCAGATCATGTACCTTTCTCCTCTCAATGTTCAGATGACGTACCTTTCTCCTCAAGGGCAGGCATGCCTGTCCTCCTTGCCTGTACAATCAGTTACTCAAGCTGCTATTCAAACTCTGGTCACATGGGCAACCATCAAGGCTTTATCCTTTTATACCACCATAATAGGCACGTGTGTGGCAGTTTTGTATAGTACGACTTGATAGGTATTATGGCCAATTTATAAAACCATGGGAAGTAAATTGAAAGAAGCTGAGCTTAGAGTAGGTGGACTGGGACATTCTTATGACCAAAGCTGTGAGTCTGTAAGCTGCACCCAAGACATTCTAAAACTGGAAGGGAGGAGTGAGTTTAAAGTTGTGATTTTTTTTTCTTAAGAGGATGGGAGAGCTTACTTATTAATTTTAAAGAGGCAGACAGAGAATGTAGGTATGTAAAAAGTATATGTTCTTGAAAGATTTTATATGGCGAAACATCAGCAACTGCCAGAGTCATTAAAAAATAATTCAGCATTAGAAAGGGTATATCCAGTCAGAGAAGTAGAGTCTACATTACATGTATCTGTGCAATGGTTAGACTGTTTTAGGAATTGTGTAATCAAAATTACTGAAGCTATACCTAAGAGGGTTAGTTAGGAAATGGATATGAATTTCATTTTTAAGGAATTAAAAAATATCACACGTTCTGACACTAAAATGATTTTTTTGTGGTTTTGTTTCCTGAAGAAAACAGGATGATGGATGATATTTAGTTCTGTATAGTAAATCTTGGGAGGTGGAGGTGATATAAAAGGATATGAAAAAGTTTGAGAGAAAAAATTGTGAAAATACATATATGAAAAGTATGAAGATGTTAAGATAATGTTATAAATGAATATTTGAAAGAAATACAATAAAAAGCTCTTTTCTTCTTTTCAATAAGTTCCCTGAAGTCTTTGATATCCAGCTAAGCTATGACCACCTCCAGAAGACGGGACCTCGGATTAACATCTCATCCTAAGGATGGCATATTCAGGAATACAGTTGCATCATTATGCTGCATAGTTGCAACAGTATTAGAAAATTAAATCCATGTACATGAATGAGAATATAACCCAGAGTCTTTTAATCTTCCAGCAATCAAATGTGAATGTGCTACATGCTAAGCCACTGACACTGATAAAATCTGGCTTGTTGCTTTTCCATGG